>NC_133103.1:22284086-22584086 GCF_022965805.1 Primulina eburnea
ACATAAGATTTGTGGATGTTCGGAGATTTCAAACACTCCTATGTCACCACTTCTATCATAAAGATAAGATATTACTAAAAGCCTTTGATCTATACTTTGATTTGTACAAACCCTGTTCAGTTTTGGACTTAACAATGCCAAACTGAAACTCTTAGTTTCAATATAGTTTATCAGTACTCAACTGATACGTAACTACTTAGCACAACCGATCTCCACAAGATCGAATAATATACTAGTGAAAGTTTATATATTAAGCGTGAGCTTTTGAGATATTTATAAGTGAAAGAGTATGCACAGAGTTTTCTTGGTAACTGATTGCTTGATTTCTGGATTACAGATTGCTCTTACTCAGCTGATCTTCTCGGCTATTTATAGGGTTTGCTTCAAACGGGAACAATAAATCCATTTGTATCTTTATATTTGTTGTATAGCCACGTCAACATTCTTCTGACAATCGTACACTGTATTTTTCTGATATGCGGAGTTCCCACTACCACAAGACATCCCACCACCGCAACCCATGGATGAGGAGGTTGAAAATGACGCGGACGATGAAAGGCGTCACCACGCGCATGATTTTGGAATTTTTTTTATTTAGCCTTGTGCACGCCGCTGCGCATGAACTAACGCGGCCACGCGCCCCCCTCTGTCCGCATAGTGCCAATCTGCGCGCAGATGTGCGTGTACTGACGCTGATTCGCGCGCTCTTCTGTCTTTTTTTTTGCATCGATGTTCCTGCATGTACACTATTTTGTCCCTTCTTGTATTGGCATTCAAAACTACCCACACACGCATAATTCCGTTCAAAACTAACACAATCCATGCCTATTAATTAGGTAATATACATGAAAAAATATGTCCTTATCAAATTCTCCCACACTTAAAGTTTGCTAGTCCCGAGCAAAAAATAAATATTTGAATTCTATACTGTCTTATAAAAAGAACTCTTCAAATAAAAGAACTATAGATTTAATAACCCCAACTTACAGTATGCATTGTCATCAATGTATAAATCAAAAGAACGTGGCAACACATACCTCATGCATGAGTGTTAGAACTCGTTGCCCCAGTCGTCGTCTGCGTCATCTTCAACCTCCTCGTCCATGGGCTGCAGTGGTTATTATTGTGGTGGCCAAGTTGTTGCTGGTGAAAAGGCTGCATCCTCAGGCCCAATTGATGGAAAACGTTGAGCTAGCACCGACGTAAAATGTAAAGGCCCGAAAATTCGTGTTTGAAAATTTGCGGAAAAATTTAAAATTTTCTCTTTAAATAATTAAAATGCATCTTTAAATAAATCAACTGATAAAAAGATTCAATGTTTAAATATTCGAAATAGCAGCGGAAGTAATTATTGTTTGAAAAATAACAATTTAAAAATAATCCAACAAAAGGTAAAATGTTTTAGCATAAAAATGGTAAATGCTGAAAATGAGGTCCTCGGGTTCCACTACTGCTGACCCAAGATGGCTCACTGGTCCCCGCCCTCGATCCCGACCTCATCAATACCTACAACAATCAATTCTAGTGAGTCTAAAGACTCAGCATGCATACATCGTAAATAACAAGTAAATATAGTAAAATTTCACGCAACATGAAATTATCATGAGACTGGCATAACGTGTAAATATCATGACATGAGTAATTATAATACGTGCATAAATGAACTGAAAATCTTAAGTAAAATGTTTGCTCGAGAGAGCCCTGAAATAAAATGACATATCATAATTTTCTGTTGAGATTATGTTCTACGCTAGTGGCCCATGAACTGAACTGAACTGAACCGGTAAGTGAGCATCGGGTGAAGTAATAATCGTCTGATCAGACTAATGCCACGATATATTGGGTGGAACTGAACTGAACTGAACCGGTAAGTGACCACCGGTGATACAATAATCCCATGATAGTGAAATAACCACAAACAATCTCGCATGAATCTCAAAAATGATATTTTATATTTTTATGCACGTAACATAATTAAATAGCCTAATTAAATATCATGTAATATTTTACCACATGGGTTGGATTGTTCCCAGGCTCGCTGTGACCTAAATCTAACATGAAAAATGTAACACCCTAGATTTGACGACTGTCCTCACTGTACCAAGACGAGTCTTTCCAGCGTGCTTATGTCCTCACTCACACGCACCCTAGGAAACTTCCCAGGAGGTCACCCATCCCAGAATTGCCCCAAGTCAAGCACGCTTAACTTTGGAGTTCTTATGTGATGAGCTACCGAAAAGAAGATGCACCTTCGTGATATGAGTAGTACCAATCAAATCTTTTAAGCCCTTTTCAACTGTACAGTCCATTACATTGAACAGTCTTGGAATCCCTCTCATTCCCGTGTGGGTCGGTTCATTCATGTTCCCTCCACCTAGAAGCCTGCCAGGAGCCGCTCATTGTCCGTGCAACTGATGGCACCGGCGATCACCCCCCGCCCTCTTCGGCCGTCCCGGACCTCCGTAAATTAGACTACGTATAAGCCATGCATAATTCTAGTATTTAAATTAAAATAATTTTATTGCATGAGTATTTAAATTATTTTCTTTAAATTTATTTATTTCATGCAGTAGTTTAGTTGCTACCTTTTCAGTTAAATAAGTAGGCCGGACTGGAGTTGGAGTAAAGAGATAAATTTTAATATTTAGAAAATATTCCTAGAATTTATTTAAGTTAAATAATAAGTTAATTTAATGTAAAAGAAGGTTTAAGGAATTATCTAAATAAGTTGAGATAAGTAGTAAATAAAGTTCAATAATTAATTCCTTAATTTTCTAAAATATTTAATTGGTAGATAAAACACTAGAGATATAAAATTCAATATTTAAGAAATATTTCCCCTTCCATTTTATTTCAAATTTTCGGCCACCCTTCTCATTTTTTTTAAAAAAAAGATTTAGTTTTTTTTTAATTTACAATTCATTTCCTTACCCATTTTCTTGGGAGATAATTCAACCACACTAAATCTTCAATAATTAATAATTAAGCAATATTTTTGCCTCTTTTAATCATCAATTTTCGGCCCTTTAGAAGATTTAAATTATTTTGACAAATTATTTCCTTATTATCTTTCCTTAACCTTTCATGAGAGATAATCCTTAATTTTTTTTTAAATCCTCATTTAATTAATAATTAAGCAATCTCGTACCCTATTTTAATTAATAAAAACCGGCCCCTCATTTAATTTTAAAAGACTTCATTAGTTTGACAATTGATTTTCTAATTATCTTTCCATAACTTTTTCTAGGTAGATAATCCCTCAACTTTTAAATCACCAACAATTAAATAATTAAGCACTTTTTCTACCTTATTTTGATTGAGACTTTCGGCCATCATCCTTTCTAGACTCAAAAGATTTGACAACTCATTCCTTGATTCATTTCTTTAATTTTTTCTAGGAAAATATTCTCCCCACTTTTAAATCAATAACAAATAATTAATTAAACAATATTCCTCCATTGATCCTAGACCTAACCATCGACCAAATACACTCAAAATATCCTTCAAATCTTTGTTATCAATCCATCTAACAAATTCTAGGATAGCAAGATTTGTTCTACCATTTAATCTCTCCCACATATCTTGCAATTTCCATTCATTTTCTCCTAAGCATTTTTCCCTTCCCTCACCACCGAAATTCAGAGCTATTATCAGAGTTTAAACCGTGAGAATTTAGGGAG
The DNA here is from genome assembly GCF_022965805.1 of Primulina eburnea. Lineage (NCBI taxonomy): Eukaryota > Viridiplantae > Streptophyta > Magnoliopsida > Lamiales > Gesneriaceae > Primulina > Primulina eburnea. The sequence continues at coordinate 22,287,767 of NC_133103.1, forward strand.
AAAACTAGAGGAAAATTGAGTAGCAAACATGAAAAAAAAGCGCTCCGTCTCTTCCGCGCCGTTGTCTTCTTTTCGTTTTCTTCAAAAACAAAACATTCAGGCATGTTTATATTTTCTTTTACTCTTCAATCAAGTCATATAGGTATTTTTGAACATCACATGTATATGATTTTATGCAAGAAAGCCGAAATATGACAGCAAGTTTTTGTAAAGAAATTCTGCACAGTTTTTCTCCATTTCATGCTTCACGGTTTGCTTAGTTTCGATGGTTTCAGGGTGTGGTTCGATTCCAGGCTCCCAAGGCTGCGTATAGACACGTACTAGGGTGTGCCAAGACCATGTTGGTCCATTCATTCAAGCCCCATGCATGCTGGAAACTCGCATATGACAGCAACACCTCCCTAGTGCCACTTTGCATTCGATTTTTTTCTGTTTTGCTGTCAAGGGAGAGTTTCTGATCTTGGCTGCCCTAGTGGCCTATAGCCATGGTTAGAACACCTCTCTATCATGTCTAAGACGTGACCAAGTCGCCCTTTCGAGGCTTGGTCCATGGTGGAATGGGTTTTCAATTGAAAGAAACAAGAACAGCCCCTCCCTTCGGCCCCTTCATTTTTACAGCAAGTGTAGTTCGATTTTTGTAGTGTGGTGTGAATCTTGGTTGGCCTCTGGCCCTTAGCCACGGTTCATACCATACCCCTTGATGTCTAATTCATGCCATGGTCAATCAAATGACCACTGAAACGATCCATGACAGCAAAACGATAGCTTTATCCCACGCGTGCAGCTTGTTGCTCTCGGCTGGGAGTATGGTCGCTTTTCGGGTGTGGTGCGAATGGTGGCTGGCCTAGGGCCCTTAGCCATGGTTCAAACCATTCTTTAGGATGTTGGTAAGAGGTTCTGGTCGGTGGTTCAAGCCCCAATGGCCATTAGCGTCGCAAACGACGCAAGGAAACCGAAGCGCTGCTGTTGTAATTTTTGACAGCATGTGTGCTGCGGTTCAGAGGTGAATTTCGGGTCCTTGGTTGGCTTTTAGCCTATGGCCTTGGACTGGACAGTACCTCATCATGTTAGGAAGGTCATGTTTTTGGTGCTTCGCGAGTTGGTCAAGTTTAGAGGTCGTACGAGAATTTACGGTGCAATGTGCCAAAGTGACTCTCGAAAGAGCGTTTCATGTTTTGGCCTCAATTCACCAAGATTTCGACTTGTACTATTTTAGGAGCATTATTTCATCATTTTAGGTGTATTTTAATCATGACTAAATGATGGTTCGGTGTTGGTTCGGGTTGGCTCGGAGTCATGATTAAATACTAAGTCATTGGGCGTAATTGTCTCGTTTTTGGATTCAATTACAAAGTTTGGTCAAGTAAATCATTTTTATATTTTTAATTTTATATCTAGGTTGCAGCGAGCCTGGGAACGGTCCAACCCTTATGGTAAAATTAATACAGGACATTTAATCACTTTATCTAATTATATTACGCGCAAAAAGGAAAAATATTCATTTTTGAGATTTATGCGATATTGCTTGTGGCCACTTCACTGTCATGAGATTATTACTTCACCCGGTGGCTACTTACCGGTTCAGTTCAGTACATCCCGATGGCTACTTATCGGTCCCACCAAGTATACTGTGGCACTAGTCTGATCAGACGTACATTACTTCACCCGGTGGCTACTTACCGGTCAGTTCAGTTCATTGCAGTTCATGGGGCCACTTGCGTAGAACATAATCTCAGCAGAAAATTATTTCAAGCTATTTTATGACAGGGCTCTACGGAGCAAACATTTCACTTGTTACTTTCAGTACAGTTCAGTTCAGTTATGCACGCATTACTATTAATCATGACATGATATTTTCACTTTGCATGCGATTTTATTATTTTTACTTGTTATCTACGATATATGCATGCTGAGTCTTTAGACTCACTATACTTGATTGTTGTAGTTACTGATGAGGGCAGGATCGAGGGCGGGGACCAGTGAGCCATCTTGGGTCGGCATTAGTGGAACCCGATGACCTCATTTACATCATTTACCATTTTTATGCTCAAACATTTTTATCAGTTGTTGGATTACTTTAACTTGTTATTTTGCGAACAATAATTTCTTCCGCTGCTATTTTGAACATTAAACTTGATTTATCATTTTATGTTATGAATGAGGCATTTAAATTATTTTAAAAAGAAAATTCTAAATTTTTCCGCAAATTTTCAAACACGAATTTTCGGGCCATTATAACTGGTATCAGAGCAATGATTCTATATAGGGTGTATTACTACTGACCACGAGAAGCTCACGAAGTCACGTCTTCGATCTGTACATTTTACATTTGTGCATTTTATTTAAAGTATGAATTATTTTAACTGCATGCTCTCAGGAATTATTTTTTTTACGTCAGGATTTTTATTGTTCAGTATTTATTTAAATTTAAAGAAATTATGAAATTATGCATGTTGGTTACGTATGGGTTATGTATGGAACAGTATGCCCCATAGACGTATCCTTGAGCGCACTAGAGAGGATGAGCCTCGCCAGGAGGACGACATGAACCAGAGACAGGAGAGGGACTTACCACCTCCACCACCCCCTCCACCTGACATGAATGCCCATATACTAGCTGGGATGACTCAGTTCTTCGCACAGTTTGCGGGGAACCATGCTGCGACAGCCAGGCCGACAGGGCCCGAGGGTACTTATGAGCGCTTCATGAAGTTGAGGCCGAAGGAGTTTTCGGGGACGTCTGATCCCATGATTGCCGAGGGCTGGATCAAGTCCCTCGAGGTTATCTTCGAGTTCATGGAGCTTGGAGATGCAGACAGAGTTCGTTGTGCTACCTATTTATTCGGAGGAGATGCCCGCTTATGGTGGGAAGGAGCGTCAGTAGCCCTGAACTTGGATACGCTGAGCTGGACACGCTTCATGGAGGTTTTCTACTCCAAATATTTTACTGAGGAGGTGCGCACCAGGTTGACCACGGAATTCATAAGCCTGAGAAAGGGAGATCTGACTGTTATGGAGTTCATCCGTAAGTTTGAGAGGGATTGTCATTTTGTGTCCCTGATTGCGAATGATGCCAAAGCCAAGTTAATGCATTTTCTGGTGGGTCTACGGCCGATCTTGCGCCGTGATGTTAGGGTGGCTGACCATACTACTTATGAGGTCGCCGTCTCCAGAGCTCTAGCTGCAGAGCAGGACCAGCGTGACATTGAGAGGGATCGCCAGGGAAAGCGCCCAATCCAGGTACCGCACCACCCTCCTCCTCAGCAGCATCAGTAGCAGAATAAGAGGCTTTTCCATGGCCCACCCAGAAACAGAGGCCACCATCAGCAGCAGCAACAGCAGGGACGCGCAGTCCCTAAGCCAATTGAGCATCCGATCTGTCCCAAGTGCACACGCCGCCATGCTGGAGCGTGTATGTATGGCTCGGGAAAGTGTTACAAGTCTGGTAACACAACCACATACTGCTGCAGTGCCCTCAGAGGAATCTAACTACCCAAGACAGAGTTTTTGCTCTCCATGCTACAGAAACGAACCCGGAGACCATGCTTATGACAGGTACTTTTAAGCTTTAAATTTATGTTTGGGATTTAATGTTTTGGGTTGAGAGTTTTGAACTTAGAATTGCGATAGGATTGCATGCTCTACTCAGTATTATTTTTGGGAAATTTAAGTTTGAAGAACTTTGGCCGTTGCATGTCTATAAGTTAGTTTTGTGATTGGGTTCAGCCTAGTGTTCTAACCTTTCAGGGAGAATTTTTATATCTGGTTCCGCTACGAAAGCCTTGATAGATTCAGAGGCTACTCACTCATTTATTTCGGAGGTCTTTACTAATTTCCTCAAGGTCAAGACTGTTGGGCTAGATGTAGCCTATTGAGTAGTATTGCCTTCTGGTGAGGAGATGACAGCTACCAATGTGATCCGAGACATAGATCTTGATCTCCATGGCAATCTTGTTTATGCGGATCTTATCGTACTGCCGATGCCAGAGTTTGACATTATTCTAGGGATGGATTGGCTATCGCGGAACAGAGTTTTGATCGACTTTCAGCGGAGATCTGTTCTAGTCCGACCGCCTGGGATGTCGCAGTTCTTATTTGAGGCAGACAGGTACTTTCCCTTACCGCGTATTATTCCTTATGTCAAGGCTAGGAAGCTCATGCATAAAGGGTTTCGGGCATTTTTAGAAACTTTTATATCTGTCCCCGAGGCACCTAGTCAGTCAGCCGCAGGTGTTCCGATTGTTAGAGACTTCTTAGACGTTTTTCCTGAGGACGTCTCTGGTATGCCACCCGAGAGAGAGGTGGAGTTTTCTATCGAGCTTATGCCAGCCAGGTACGGTTCTGATCTCAAAAGCACCGTACCGACTAGCACCAACAGAGATGACAGAACTTAAGAAGCAGATTCAGGAACTTCTTGACAAGGAGTTCATTCGCCCGAGTTTTTCTCCATGGGGCGTGCCAGTCTTGTTTGTGAAGAAGAAGGATGACTCTATGAGGCTTTGCTTTGATTAACGGGAGTTGAACAGGGTTACAATGAAGAATAAGTACCCACTTCTGAGGATTGAGGATCTATTTGATCAGTTGCAGGGAGCTTCGATATTCTCCAAGATTGATATGCGTTCTGGTTATCACCAGTTGAGGGTGAAAGACGCTGATGTTTCCAAGATTGCTTTCAGGACTCGTTATGGCCACTACGAGTTCCTTGTGATGCCGTTCGGTCTGACGAATGGTACGGCTGAAATACGCGATTCATGAGATCCATGAAGATCGCTGGTGCATTCGTCAGACCGAACGGCATCACAAGGAACTCGTAGTCGCCATAACGAGTCCTGAAAGATGTCTTGGAAACATCTATCTTGGAGAATACCAAAGCTCCCTGCAACTGATCAAATAGATCCTCAATCCGCGGAAGTGGGTACTTGTTCTTCACTGTAACCCTATTCAACTCCCGATAATCAATACAAAGTCTCATCGTACCATCATTCTTCTTCACAAACAAGACTGGCGCGCCCCATGGTGAAAAACTCGGACGAATGAACTCTTTGTCGAGAAGTTCCTGAATCTGTTTCTTAAGCTCTGGCATTTCTGTCGGCGCTAATCGGTACGGCGCTTTGGATATTGGGGCCGTACCTGGCATAAGCTCAATAGAAAACTCCACCTCTCGCTCGGATGGCATATCGGAGACGTCCTCAGGAAAAAGGTCTAGAAAATCTCTAACAATAGGAATAACTGCGGCTGACTGACTGGGTGCTTCGGGGAAAGATATAAAAGTTGCTAAAAATGCCCGACACCCTCTATGCATGAGCTTCCTAGCCTGGACACAAGGAATAATGCGCGGTAAAGGAAAGTACATGTCTGGCTCAAATAAGAACTGCTCCATCCAAGGCGATCAGACTAGAACAGATCTCCTCTGGAAGTCTATTAACACTCTGTTCCGCAATAGCCAGTCCATCTCCAGAATGATGTCAAACTCTGGCATCGGTAGCACGATAAGATCCGCATAAACAAGATTCTCATGCAGCTCGAGGTCTATGTCTCGGATCACATTAGTGGTTGTCATCTCCTCGCCAGAAGGCAGTACTACTGAATAGGCTGTATCTAGCCCAATGGTCTTGACCTTGAGAAAATTAGCGAAGGTCTCCGAGATGAATGAATGAGTAGCCTATGAGTCTATCAAAGCTTTCGTAGCTGACCCCGCTATAAAAATTCTCCCTGGAAGTTTGGAACGTCAAACTGAACCCAATAATTACTAGAACTAACTTATAGACATGCAAAGGTCAAAGTTCCCCTAACTAAAATTCCCCAAGTAATACTAAGTAGAGCATACAATCCTATCGCAATTCTAAGTTCAAAATCTTAATCCCGATTCCCAAAACATTGAAATTCAAATATAAACTTAAAGCTGTAAGATACCTGTCATAAGCATGGTTTTTGGGTTCGTCTCCGTAGCATGGAGAGCGAAAACTCTGCCTTGGGTAGGTAGATTCCTCTGAGGGCCCTGCGGCAGCAAGTGGCCTGGACTACCATACTTGTAACACTTCCCTGAGCCATACATACACACTCCGGCATGGTGGCGTGTGTACTTAGGGCAGACTGGATGCTCAAAAGTCTTCGGGGCTGGGCGTCCCTGCTGCTGCTGCTGCTGCTGTTGACCTCTGTTTCTAGGCGGGCCGTGAAAAGGCCTCTTATTCTGATGCTGCTGCTGAGGAGGAGGATGGTGTGGTACTAAAATCGGTCGCTTACCCTGGCGATCCATCTCAATGTCACGCTGGTCCTGCTCTGCAGCTAGAGCTCTGGAGACGGCAACATCATAAGTAGTAGGGTCAGCCACCCTAACATCACGGCGCAAGATCGACCGTAGTCCGTCCAGAAAGTGTCTCAACTTTGCTCCAACATCATTCGCAATTAGGGGCACGAAATGGCAACCCCTCTCAAACTTACGGATGAACTCCGTAACAGTCAGATCTCCCTGCCTCAGGGTCATGAAATCCCTGGTCAACGTGGAACGCACCTCATCAGTAAAATATTTGGAGAAAAATACCTCTGTGAAGCGTGTCCAGCTCAGCGTAGCCAAGTTCAGGGCTACCGACAGTCCTTCCCACCATAAGCGGGCATCTCCTCCGAATAAATAGGTGGCACATCGAACTCTGTCTGCATCTCCCAGCTCCATGAATTCGAAGATAACCTCGAGGGACTTGATCCAGCCCTAGGCAATCATGGGATCAGACGTCCTTGAAAACTCCTTCGGCCTCATCTTCATGAAGCGCTCATAAGTAGCCTCGGGCCTTGTCGGCCTGGCTGCCATAACATTGTTCCCCGCAAACTATGCGAAGAACTGAGTTATCCCAGCTAGCATCTGGGCATTCATGTCAGGTGGAGGGGGTGGAGATCCCTGCCTCTCCTTTCTCTGCTCCTCACCGTCCTCTTGGCGAGGCTCATCATTTCTAGTACGCTCAAGAATACGTCTAGGGGGCATACGGTTCCATACATAACCCATACGTAACCAACATGCATAATTCCATAATTTATTTTAAATTTAAATAAATATTGAACAATTAAAGTCTGAACGTAAAAATATTTCATGAGAGCATGCAGTTAAAATAATTCATGCTTTAAATAAAATGCGTAAATATAAAAATTACAGACCGAAGACATGACATCGTGAGCTTCTTGAGATCAGTATAGTACAACCCTTTACAAGAACATAGGCTCTGATACCAGCTGTAAAGGTCCGAAAATTCGTGTTTGAAAATTTGCGGAAAAATTTAAAATTTTCTCTTTAACTAATTAAAATACCTTTTTAAATAAATAAACTGATAAAAAATTCCATGTTTAAATATTCGAAATCGCAGCGGAAGTAATTATTGTTTGCAAAATAACAATTTAAAAATAATCCAACAAAATGTAAAATGTTTTAGCATAAAAATGGTAAATGCTAAAAATGAGGTCCTCGGGTTCCACTACTGCTGACCCAAGATGGCTCACTGGTCCCCGCCCTCGATTCCGACCTCATCAGTACCTACAACAATCAAGTCTAGTGAGTCTAAAGACTCAGCATGCATACATCGTAAATAACCAGTAAATATAGTAAAATTTCATGCAACATGAAATTATCATGAGACTGGCATAACGTGTAATATCATGACATGAGTAATTATAATACATGCATAACTGAACTGAAAAATCTTACGTAAAATGTTTGCTCGAGAGAGCCCTGAAATAAAATGGCATATCATACTTTTCTGTTGAGATTATGTTCTACGCTAGTGGCCCATGAAGAGAAGTGAACTGAACCGGTAAGTGACCACCGGGTGAAGTAATAATCGTCTGATCAGACTAATGCCATAGTATACTGGGTGGAACTGAACTGAAGTGAACCGGTAAGTGACCACCGGTGATACAATAATCCCATGATAGTGAAATGGTCACAAGCAATATCGCATAAATCTCAAAAATGAATATTTTATATTTTTATGCACGTAACATAATTAAATGGCCTAATTAAATATCCTGTAATATTTTACCACATGAGTTGGATCGTTCCCAGGCTCGCTGCGACCTAAATCTAACATGAAAAATATGCAAATGATTTAACTTGACCAAACTTTGTAATTGACTCCAAAAACGAGACAATTACGCCCAAAGACTTAGTATTTAATCATGACTCCGTGACAACCCGAACCAACACCGAACCATCATTTACCCATGATTGAAATACACCTAAAATGATAAAATAATGCTCCTAAAATGATACAAGTCGAAATTTTGGTGAATGGAGGCCAAAACATGAAACGCTCTTTCGAGAGTCAATTTGGCACATCGTACCGTAATTTCTCGTACGACCTCTAAACTTGACCGAATCACGAACGGCCAAAGCATGACCTTCCTAACTTGATGAGGTACTGTCCAGTCCAAGGCCATAGGCTAAAAGTCAACCAAGAACTCAAACGGCCCTCTGAACCGAAGCACCACTTCTTGTCCACAAAATACAACAGCAGCGCTTTCGTGTCCTTGCGTCGTTTTCGAGACCATTGGCCATTGGAGCTCAAATCACTGATCAGAGCCTCTTCCCAACATCCTAGAGAATGGTTTGAACCATGGCTAAGGGCCCTAGGCCAGCCACAATCCAAACCACACCATGAATCACCCGAAAAAAAATCCCACCCGAGAGGCGCCCTTGCGTGCGTGGGGTGTATTGCTTCCTTTGTTGTCTCGTGTCATTCCAGTGGCCATTTCATTGACCATGGCATGATCTAGACATCAAGAGGTATGGTATGAACCATGGCTAATGGCTAAAACGCCAACCAAGATCTACACCACACTAAATACTCGAAAGTACACATGCAGGAAAAATGAAGGGCCGAAGGGGGCTGTTCTTGTTTTGATTTTAAAACCGATTCCATCGTGGACCAAGCCTCAAAAGGTAGACTTGGTCTCGTCTTAGACAACAAGGAGATGTTCTAACCATGGCTATAGCCCCTAGGGCAGCCAAGATCATCAACATCTTCCTTTGACAGCAAACATGAGAAAATCGAACACATGGGCACTTGAGGGGAGTTGCTGTCATTTCTAAATTTCCAGCGTGTATGGAGCTCGACTATTGGACCAATGTGATCCTAATAAATCCTAGTATATGCCTAGGGGCAGCCTTGGGAGCCTGGACACGAGCCATCCAGCTGAAACCACACAAAACCAGCAAACCGTGAAGGCGCACATGAACCATAAAATTCTGTACATTCATTTTCGAAAATGTCCCACAAGTATTTCGGTTTTGCAATAAATCCGTGAGTTTGATGTGTTTTAAAATACTATTATGGCTTGATTGAAGAGTGAAAGAGATATAGACATGCATCGGTTTGTTTTGAACGAAAAACAAACTAAACAACGACGCGGCACGGAGGAGACGGAGTGTTTCGCTTTCTCGTTTTCTCTTTTGTTTTTTTTCCTCTCTTGTTTACACTTGGCTACCTCACGATTTTTTCCTCTGAAATGCTTTCAGATTTCGGTGGTAAGGTGAGGGAGAAAAATGGTTAGAGAGATGAGAGAAAGTCTACAAATAAAGTGGGATAGAATGGTAAGATCATATCTTTCTTCTTTTGAATTTGTGAGATATGGAATGATATGTGATATGATTTGATTTGAGGGATAAATTGTGGGATGAGGGGGCCGATTTCTTGCTCACAAAATAAGGGAGGGTATTGCTTAATTGTTAATTAGTGATGAATAAAAGTGAAGGGAAGCATCTATCATATAAAGAATTAGGAAAGAAATTAAAAGATGGAGAGTTGACAATATTTTTAAATTTCTTAATGGAGGTGGACGATTTTATCATTTAAAAATATGGGTAGGAAATTTCTTAATTATTAATTAAATGAGAATTTAAAGTGAGGGGATTAATTATCAAGAAAAAGATTAGGAAGATATGTCAATGAAAATGAGTTGGCAAATTTTAATTCAAATCTTATATTAAGGTGGCCGAAAATTAGAATAAAAATGAAGGGGAAAATATTTCCTAAATATGATATTTTAAATCTTTAGTGTTTTATCTACTCATTAAATATTTTAGTGAATTAAGAAATTAATTATGGAACTTTATTTACTAATTAACTCAAATTATTTAAATAATTGCTCAAGCTTTCTTTTACATTAAATTAACTTATTGTTTAACTTAAATAAATTCTAGGAATGATTTCTTAATATTAAATTTTATCTCAAACTCCAATTCCAGTCCGGCCTCACTCAATTAACTGAAAAGGTAACAATTAAACTACTGTAATAAAATAATTAAATTTAAAAAAAAAATTAAATTCCCAGGCAATAAAATCATATTTAAATACTAGAATTATGCATGACTTATACGTAGAAAAATTTACGGGTTCTACATAAAATCCATCATATAAGACTTGAAAGCAATTTTCATGTGTCGGTGCTCTGGCAACTCTTGGCGCTGAGTTCAAATATCTTCTTCCATTCTAAATATTCTTTTTCGCATACTTGCTCTGTTGATTGGGGTTGGTGGTGGGTGGTGGTGGTGGTTGTTGGTGGTCTCTGGCTCGCTGGTTATAGGCTGCCAGGACAGCCTGTCTTTCGATTTCTCTTGCCCTGCTCCTGGGGTTTTCGGTGAAAACTGTGATCGGTGCCTTGGCTTTCAACACCTGTTCATCTGCTCCCCATGTCACACCAGCATGATGATATAAATCAGTAATAATATGCGGACAAGGAAGACTGACAGTCATAAGTCTCGCAATTGCACACATGATAGACCCTTGAATTATCTTTCCTAGGTTCGCTGTATTTCTTGTCATGATGGCATAGACCAATACCACATTATCCTCTGTGATCTCGGTTTTATGAGTCGATGGCATGATTTTTGCTAAAATGAAAGAGGCCCAACTTCTCAGGTCACGGAGCAGTTCAGATTTCTTTAAATTGATGGGGTGCCTTGACTCAATCTATATTCCACACCATCACTGGACATGTCCCGGATCATGATACCATAATCTACTGTGTCGGCCATGTATGTTGTGTACTCTTCGTGATTGAAGCCAAGTAGATTATAGATCGAATTGATGGTGTCCGAGTCAAAAACCACCAATTTTCCTCGCACCAATACCTTATAGTCCTCGTGTCTTACTTGCAAGTTTGCTTAAAATTCCCGGACCATTGGGATGACAGCGTCTGACTGTGATTGGCCAGGTCCAAGCACCTCCTATACACAACTTCTTCCACCACCACATAGTCAGGAGTGGATAAATCTAGCCCTCTTTATTTTATAATTGACCAAGACAGAGTATTTTCGGTGATGCAAAGTGTTTCTTCATTCCAAAATTTATTAGCATCATAAGAGCGAGAAGAGGAAGCTAAGTCCTTCGTTTTTTATTCTTGGAGGCATGATATTAAATAATACTCCAACACACTTAGCTCGAAATCAGATATAGAGCAATAGTCCTCCAAAATCACTTAATTTTTTTGAATAATGCAAACAATGACAAACATAAGATTTTGTAACCTTGGAAGAATAGGTTGACTGAAGAGAGCGCACGAGAGGAGGATCGTCAGGGCAACATTGAGGCTGATTGGGGGAGATAGGCACGGCGGCTCCGACGGTGGTGCTGAACTGGTCGGCCGACATTTGTAGAGTTGGAAAGGAAGGAGAGCGATTGTGGAGAAATTTTTATTCCAGAAACGTGTAGATATGGGCTGTAAAAGAGGGAGGCGTTGTGTGCGCCTCCGTCCTTCGTGGCTAATTGAGCGCACGTGGGTGCGCAAGGCAGTTATGGATCACCACTAGTAAAACTAATAATTTCTTTCGGCTCATGGAAATGCTCACTGAACTATCAGATCACATGAATAAAAAAACAGATGATTTGAAATGTCGAGAAGGGTATATGTCATAGGTACCAGCTATGCTAGCAGAAGGCCTTATATTTTTCGATGACATTAGAGTTTCAATGAATTGCACACGATGTTTGTCACTTCTAATGGAATGAAAAGAGCTGGAAATCGAATCTCTGGCTACTGACAAAAGAATCTCTGGCTGCTGACAAAAGTAATTGGTATAGATTGATAGGAGGATCTGGTGATGTGTTTGGTGACTCCAATTACAACATCAAACACTTTTATGGTTCATCACAAACCATCAGCTCTTATTGCAGCAGCATTGCTAAAATCGAATAGAGTACCACCATGTATGACTAAAGTGTTTGATGATTTGTCAATATACAAAATAATTAAGAATGTATCACCAAGCAACATAAGCACTGAATTAGTTGTTTTGTTTCGAGAGCTTCTGAATTCTGGCTATCTAAACTCAGAACATATTACTCATTTAAATCGAGTGTTCCAGGTAACATAACTGTACTTCTACAGTAGTCATACACTCTTTGCTCTTCCATTAGTTGGCATTGCTTCCCAAGGTTTAATATCAGTAAAGAAATAAGGGCCAAGATATCTTTTTTTCCGACTAAATATTGTATATTAAAAATACCATAAGAATTTGTTTACCTCACATTCGTTGTAATGGGTGAATGCTGCAAGGGGATCTCGTTACTGTTCAAAAATGGGACAAAATCTCCTTTTTTTATTGTCACAACACCTGTGATCAAGTATATCTGATCTACCTTTGTACTCATTTTTTAGACATGCCGGAGGCAAATGTACAATACAAGTTAAATGCAAGATACCACAGCAACGGAACGTATTGGGAATGCTCTTGTCAACCAAGTTCATGTAACGAAAGCTCGTGCATATCTCTTCAGCCTCATGTTATCTCGCTCGGTTGCTGAAAGAAATGGTTTGAGATCTCAATGTTGGAAAGAACTACTAGAAGAAATAGAACTATTCACAAAATGTTTCATGGTAGAGGATGACCCATTTAGTGTACGTAAAAAATATGGAATTTTATTTGTGACAATATAAAAATAGAACATATTCCCAGAAAAACAATATACATGTGTTTCCATTTCAAGCAATAGGCTACAGCCTACAAGCACACGAGTCCACAGTTTCAGATACATAAACAATTTCATCTTGTATCTCTAGAAAGCCGCTTAATGTGTGGGAAGTCAGTGAACTATCTGATCAGAACTACAAAAGTAAACATAACAGTTCATTAAAAATATCTGGTGGATTCACTTCACCAAGAGAATATCCTTTTTGTTTTTGGCATGGAAATGTAAACCTTCGCAAGAAGAGATGTATCATAGGATCTGAAATCATGGAGGCCAACACCACCTTCATCCTTTAGGTGAGTTTTATGGGAAAAATTTAGTTTACATCCTGAAACGAATCATTCGTGATTTATATTGAGACCATACTGTACTGCAACACGATTAAAGAGATTCAATCCCTCGATGTGGTTTCCAAGTGTGTTTTACTATTATAAATGGCAAACACTAAGTTCTCGCTATATAGACCTTTTCACTTTATTCTCCATAGCCAAAGACATTGTCCTATGCTTTCATTACAAACGTAAAATAAATTCAATACATAAATAGACAGTGAAAATTTGGTAACAGATTTTGAATATTTTCGATGTCATACACTATTTCAATGGAATACCTTTGACAGGAAAGCCAAGCGGACAAACGAATCACTCCAATAGGCATCCAAAGTCTTCTAATTGATCCATCTTGTAACCTTTTGCGAATAGCAGCACAGTAATTGCTAAAAAGAAGAATACAGTTTTTCTGAAGTTTTGTCGGAGTTTGATGATATTGATACTTTGTTCCTCAAATCTGCTTCAGTTGTACCCATGGACGTCAGCTTGTGTTCTAATCAAATTGATGAGATGGCTATAAGTCTGCACTTGTTTCACTTTACTACCAGTTTTGGGGGACATGCTCATTCTTTCACAAGTTTTAAGAAAATATCCCTTCCCAAATGCTGCGAGAACAAGTGAATCAGTATGTATTTCTAGATCACTGTTGAAAAATCCCACTTTTTCCCATGTCTTTTTAACACTTGTTCCATGAAATCCATCAAGACATGCATCAAACAATATTCCTACAGTGATTATATCTGGTTTTACATGCCGGGAAGGTAGTTCTAAAAGTAAAACTTTCAATTGGTTATAGTCTTTCATCTTCATATAAGCTAGTGCGAGAATATTAGTGACAGTTGGACTCCACGGGACACCAAGTGATTCCATCTCTTCAACAACAGAATACATTCCTTTTTTACTCAAATGACAAGCTTGACAGAGAAGGCGAAGACACCAGACTAGTTCACTGCAACCATTCTTAGAGGAAAGATCATATCCTAAATTTTCTAATCTAGAAAACATGTGATTCTCAACATAAACAGCAGCTACCTTTCGAATTAAATCCTCTTTTAGAATACGTCCAGACTTCAAATACTGATGATAAACCTTCTCCATCTTATCCAAGATACCAAATTTTGCATATGCCTCAATCATCGTAATGAAGGTGGAACGTTGCAAATACATTCTTCTGTTGGGAAGCTTTAGATACGTGTTTTCCATTTTGTTGAGCAATCCAGCTCTTGCAAATTCTCGAATCAACAAATTATAAGTAGTGTGGTCACTTTGGCATCCCCTGGATTCCATTTCCTTCACGCAATGATTCATCTCATCATACATTTTATGGTTTCCATAAGCTTGAATAAGACCATCAAATGTTTCAGTATCCGCTTTGATGCCAAGTTCTTCTTCCATCTCTTTCATATAAAGCATGCAATCTTTAAATTTCCCGTTTTTAGCCAAGCCATGAATAACAGAATTGTACATCTCCAGAGAAAATCTGAAACCGCTATGATTCATTTCTTTAATAATCGTTACTGCCGGTTCTAGCAGTCCTTCCTCAACTAATATCATAATGATTTTCTGAAAATTCTCATCATTAGTTCTCGATTTTTTCCTCGACTTCCACATGCCAAATACCTGTAATCAATTTAAAACTACAAAATTAGATCAAGAAAGAGCCAAAAACTAGTAATATTTCCTTTTCACTAAAATATACCAAAAGAAAAAACAAATCAATATTACCTCGCAACGAGTAGTGCATATTTTGTTGTCGGTAAATGTGAGAGATGTAAGAAATGTAGTAACAATAATTTCTCCTATTCTGGTCCATGTGTAACCAAGAATGAACTAAATCGGCCACTCGTGATAGAAATACTAAATCCTTTGCCTCAATACGCATTTACAAATCTAAACAAAGCAATATCACCTGAACTATTTTAGTTTTGCAATTTATCTTCTCTAAATATCCACAAATCTCAAATACTAGACTCAAACACCATCAGCATCTGCGAATACACTATGTGAATTAAAATCACAAAGATCAAAGAACAAAATCGTCAAAAACCCAACATATTCCAAAGTAAAACTTAGTGAAAATAAACTTAAAACCCCACCTCAAGAATCTCCCTGGACCTTGAGCTTTGCCTGAGGAAGCTAACAACATCCCAGAACTGTTCTTTGCTCCAGTCACCATCTTCTTCAAGTACCCGAACTGGGTCAGAGTCTTTATTCGTTTTAAGCTTTTCAAGAGACGAATCTCGTTCCAGATAATGCGCACGTATTCGATCAATTGAAGAGGAATTCTTCTGCGAATCTGCTGATAAACACTTGGAATATGAAACAGACGATGATGGGTTGTATTCGGATTTTTTATTTGAGTGATTTAACGGAGTCGGAAGAGGAGGAGACGAACATCGTATGAACGCAATCATCTCGAGTGCTGCTTCTACATCATAATTTGTCGGCGATATTTGCTGACTGAATTAAGATTGTTTTTCCTCACAATAAACTTAATTTTTTCGAATCTCATTTAGAAATCTCATTTAGGACCTAATCGGTGCGTTTCACAGGATTTCGTGGGATTTGGATTTCAAAATCTTATTTTTATTGTTTGACAAGATTGTTCAAAAAAAAGATTTTGTTTAGAATTTGATGAGATTTTAATGAGTATATCCAAATCACATCAAATTTGGATTTTAAAAACGTACAATTAATTTTTTATCCAACACATCATTCTCATCAACAAATCATTCTCACCAAAAGGTTCTACGTGGTTAAAACTTTTTTTCTTTTTAATTTTTTTTAGAAGTTGAAATATTTCGTTTAAATTTTATAATCCTTCTTTTAGAGAGTGCATGTAATTAATTTTTTTTATTGAGTAGGTCTTTTGTGAGACGATCTCACTAATCTTTATCTGTGAGACGGATCAACCTTACCGATATTCATAATTAAAAATAAGACTTTTAGCATAAAAAGTAATATTTTTTTTTCATGGATGACCCAAATAAGAGATCCGTCTCACAAAATACGACCCGTGAGACCATCTCACACAAGTTTTTGCCTTTTTTATTATTACTAGATTTGATTTTTGGGACATTTTTTCTACTCCATTTTTTTTTCTTGATTTATCTTTTATACCAATATCATTTTGAGTAACATGGTTTTTTATGGTGAAATAGTACGTTAATTCGATGCATGGAGTTCCTTCTTTGTTCAAAAGTAGGGTTTTTTTTAAAAATAATTCAAATTTTAAAATTAATTTCAAAAATAATTTAAAAAAAAAACGTTTTCAAAAATAACGTAAGCGCGGACGCTGCCCACGTGGAGCAGCGTCCGTGCTATTGCGACGGAATTTAGCGACGAAATTTATAACACAGCTGTCGCTACAATTAATTTAGCGACGGTTGTAAAGACCGTCGCGAAAATTATATCAGCGACGGTTTAATAACCGTCGCTACTTTTAGCGACGGAAAAACCGTCGCTCATATCCGTCGCTCATATTTGCTGTTTTCTTTATCACCGAACTAATAGTATTAACAGCATGTACATGTACGCGGCGGATAATCTTGAACTTTCAACGGCTTGTATCTTTGCAGCAGGCAATGTGCGTTGCGGAAAAAGAATTTGCGCGCTGCGAAAAATCGTTTTTGTTGTAATGAAGACATTAAATAAAAACAGAAAAAAATTCATCACGAAATAAGTTTTTTCATAAACCTCTACTATTCAACCTGGTTTTGCAGTGAGTCAGGGATGACTGACACCTTATAAAATTTATTGACATTATTTTGTAATACACATAATAAATATTAATTAAATAACTTTTCTGATTTTTACATAATTTACTTATGATTGTGTTTTATTTTTTATTTCAGAATAATAGTCTTTTGTGTACATTATAAAGAGATTTTGTAAATAAAATCACAACCTATTTGGATAAAGATACTGATGAAACAATTATTGTTATCATTCAAATGTATCAAACACGTTGTGAATATGGATTTAGACGAAATTACTGAATTTTTCAAAAAAATATTTCTCATTAATTTTATTGAATGTGATTTAAAAATACATTTCTATCACATATTAAAAAATAATAATATATAGTTTTTCGAAAATTTAAGAATTAAATATATATTAAGGTTGGTGGTCGACATCAATACACTAAACACGATATGCATCATGTCATTGATTTAAGCTAATACAATCTTAAATTTTGAGATATGATAGTGATTAATAGCCAAAAAAATTAACCTACATGCGTTGTATTTAAGAAAGTTTTTTAAAATTAACGAAAAATAGTTTTATTTTTATATTTTTTTTTCAATTTAAATATTTTTCATTTTCACTAATTTTTAATAATATTATCCAGCGGATCACATGCTATTAATAAGAATGAGCGACGGTGAAGTCCGTCGCGAAACGGAGCAACGGTTTTTAAACCGTCGCTGATTCAATTGTAGCGACGGTTTTTAAAACCGTCGCTAAATGAATTTTAGCGACGGTTTGTTATACAGTCCGTCGCTAATTTCCGTCGCAATAACCATCCGCGCTTCGTAAGCACGGACGCTGCTCCACGTTTGCAGTGTCCGCGCTTACGAAGCACGGACGCTGCTCCACGTGAGCAGCGTCCGCGCTTCGTAAGCGCGGATTAGGGTATTTTTGAAAACGTTTTTTTTTTAAATTACTTTTGAAATTAATTTTAAAATTTGAATTATTTTTAAAAAAAACCCTCAAAAGTATTGATCCCAATTTTGAATGTTTAGGTAATTAATTTTAGTGTTGGTGTACTTATTTAACAATTAGGTTCATGTAATTCTTTTTTTTTTTTTTTTGGTTGGTCCACTTAGTTCTTTTGGTTTCCAGAATTGTTTTGCTTTGGTGAAGTTTATCTCAGAAAATAAGCTTCAAAACTTGTTTTGAAAGAAAATATATGCGACATTTGAAGCTTTATTATTGAAACTGAAAATACAGCTTAGTTTCCCTAAATTTGTGTGAAGATACATATGTCGGCAAGTGATTTAGTCAAAAAACGTCGGCAAAGAAATGTATAGAAAATGCATTTATTGACACAAGTATTTATTGTGTATCAAATTTGTCGGAAGCGTTCAGATAGACACTGGCGGAGAACCTATAAATAAAGCTCCTTTCCATCATCCCGAAATCATTCCTTCATCGAGTTTTTCTTATCTTATAGCATTTGAGTGCTTAGATCTATAATATTTGTCAGGTGGTTGTTCTCATGTAGTAATAGAATATGTTCTCTTTGGAAATGTTGTACTAATTCTGTTAGGATCGGTTATGGGGATCATCGTTGAGCTACAATAGCTCGGTTCTTGAAATATTGAACACCTGATGAATTAAATCGCGTTTGGTGTTCAAACCAAGCGGAAAATACTCGAAATAATCCTTCGTAGAAACCGAATAAATATTTTGTAAAACCATTTAAAATATATTCACGTTGAATAAGTTAAAATATTTCAGTTGAAGCATTTTATCAAACACTTGGTATGCAATATTTTGGTATTTGAAGAACACATAAAATGCTTCAACAACGCATCTTTAAAACTAATGGAAATAATAAGTAAATGCAATAAACAAATAGACACGAATTTGTTTATGGATGTTCGGAGATTTAAATACTCCTACGTCACCCCTTCTTCCCCTTGGGAAGGATTCACTAGAAGACTTTGATTCATACAACTCTTTGTACAAACTCGATCCGGAAGGGCAGCACCCAACTAGAACTCCTAGCACTCAAGATTGTAGGCAGCACCTCACAATCAGCATATTGTTTAATGTCTCATATGCAAAGACTACAAACACAATGTTTTACGTCTTTGTGTAAAGACTCACTCAACTAAACTTGTAAGCTCAACTCTCCCATATATGTGTGAGTGATTGTGTGTGTGAGGAATTTATCATTTACAGTGTATGTCTCAAGTGTATCTTCACACAAGGGCTTGTGCTCTCAACTAGCTGATTTCTTCATGCTAACTGCCCATACTTTGAATCCTCTTCCAAAGCTCTTGTTTGATCTTCAATATGTTGTATTTATAGGCTCCAATATTGATATATACGTTAGACACAAGAATACGACCGTTGGAAAGTTTCTGTACTGTTTCTGGAATTGCAACGGTCAAATTCAGCTTGCTGGGCATTTTCCCGACTGGTCAAATCTGGTCAACTCAACTGGTCGTTCAGTTGGACTGGTTCAGTTTCAGTTGGTCAGCAGCTGGTTCAGTTCAGTTTGTTGGTCAGCTGG
This sequence comes from Primulina eburnea, assembly GCF_022965805.1. Taxonomy (NCBI): domain Eukaryota; kingdom Viridiplantae; phylum Streptophyta; class Magnoliopsida; order Lamiales; family Gesneriaceae; genus Primulina; species Primulina eburnea. The sequence continues at coordinate 22,307,290 of NC_133103.1, forward strand.
TCAGCAGTTGGTTCAGTTTCAGCGGGTGTGCTGAAATCAGTCTAGCTGATTTCAGTTTGTACAGAACCAGTAGCTTCATCGTCATTTATCAGCATCGTAAGCTTCGATTCAGAATTTGACTTCTAAGAATGATTTGTATATCTTTGTCTTATCTTTCCAACGCATACTTAATCGCTTCGTTTCGATAACTGATCTGATAGATATGACCAAAATACGGCAGCTGCTCAAACACAACTGATTGTAGTTTTCGTGTAATCAGTTCGATAATTGAGCGATCAGTTAGACCATGATAACATCCGATTTTGTCCAACTGCCGTGAAATATGACTTGTTCCAAATTGAGTTTTCTGATCAGAAAAGTTGGCGGATTGTCATTTGGATCATCCAGTTTAGAGATATCTTCGAAACACCGAAGCTTGCCAGAAATTAAGTTTGTGCAAAATTCAGTTTCAGCTTGCTTCTTGTGTTTGCAACTTCACACTTGAGTAAATATGTTAGAAACACAATAACAAGTTTTGTTAACATCAAAATCAAGATTGCGAACATGAAATGTTCCAAAAAATTCATTTGAGTCCAAATTCCTTTTGTTGTTTCGATGACTGAATATCTTTGGATTGAAAGCAATACACGTAAACTTAACAAGAAACAAGAAAGTAAGGAGCACACGATATTTACGTGGTTCGATCAAAATGTGATCTACATCCACGAGAGGTGTTTTCACTATTGAATCAGTATAAAAAATGAATAATTACAATTGCAAAGTAATTCTCAACTCCACTATTTTCTCTTCTATGAATTACAAAGAAAATCTCGTGCCTTTCTTGAGAAATCTTGTTGCCTCTTGTTCATTTTCTTCTCGGGTGATTTTCTCTGTGTGTGTGTATGTAGCCCTCTTGACTCCACCTTGTTATATATATCTCCCATCCTTGAGGCAAACCTCTTGATGAATATATTTGGTAATCAAGTGCTGGTGCTAACCACTCACCTTTCTCCAACCAACTTTTAGTTGTTTTAACCGATTCTTCAACCAACTTGGTTGCTGACATACTACAATTCTCCACCTTGTCCGCTACCAAGTTTACCATGAACACACATCCTCCTGCTTTTTTGCTTTAAGGCAGCCTGCAGCTGGTTAGATTAACCATCTCTTTGCATTTCTCGAACTTATGTGTCCCTATCACTTTGGTACACATATCAGCAGGATTATAGTTGGTACTTATCTTTAGAACTTGAACATCACCAGATTCAATTACTTCCCAAACAAAGTGTAGCCTTACATCTATATGCTTTGTCCTCTCGTGAAACACTTGATGTTTTGATAGATGTATCGTACTCTGGTTGTCACAGAACACAATTACTGTCTTTTGTTTGTATCCTAGCTCTTCCATGAAACCTTTCATCCACTTAGCTTCTTTGAATGCTTCAGTGACTGCGACATAGTCGGCTTCTGTGGTTGAAAGTGCTTGTTGGAAACCAAATTTTGGAGTTTGACAAACTGAAGAAACTAACTGAATTATGAAGACAACTGAATAATTAGAACCAGCTGAACTAATGAAGAAAACTGATCAGTTGGAAACCGATCAGTTAATACACTCAGCCGCATAAGTTTCAGTCAAAACTGATCTCAACTGAATGATTCTCGGGAAAGAACATTCAACCGACAAAATGACATAGTAAACAGCAAATGAATATGGAAAGCCGCACCTAAATCATTACAGCATAGAACAACGTATTTCGGCTACTGCAATTAAGACGCCGTATTACAATCAATGAAGAGAACATTGCCCAACATATGATGAAGTGGCATTCAACGGATACTAGAATTCAAATGCATATCAAAGTTACCGTTGAAAGCGAAGTATAAATATGACTGAAGAACAGTAGAAGAGCAGAGACGATCATTCAATCTTAAGCTTGCTGTTACTCTGTCAAAATCTCAGCTCACTTTCATTTGAATTACTCGTAGCAATCAAGGCTACAATCTGAGCTTATTAGCACTCTCTAAAAGCTGTTAAATTCAACTGTGCTAATATCAGTTACATATTGAGAATATTGTGTAGAACTAAGAGTTTCAGTTTTGGCAGTTGTAAGTCCAAACTGAAGTGGGTCTGTACAAGTGTTGTACTTGATCAAAGTCTTTTAGTGAATATCATATCTTTGTGATATAAGGGGTGACGTAGGAGTAATTAAATTCTCCGAACATCCAGAAACAACTCTTGCATATTTCTTTCAGTTTCGTATTCTATCTCTCAGTCAGTTACTTTCCGCAACTACTCCAGTTTAACTGATTGTTATTGACCAACAAGATTCCGAGATTCAGTTTGTCACTAAACTGAACTCAAGTATCGTTAAAGAACAAATTTTAAGTGTAAGTGTTTATTCAACCCCCCCTTCTAAACACTCTTGTTACGACAACCGATCCTATCAGTGCTACTACTGGCTGTAAGTTAGCTTTCCAACCTACTGTCGTGCCATTGATAGTGAATATGTAACCAGTTAGGGACTTCCTAGTGTCAACATTGCCAGCATAATCTGAGTTCACATACCCTGCTATCAAGTTATCATTTTCTCTTGAATCTTTGAAGATTAAACCGGTGTTTGTACCACTGCCTCGGTGCTTGCTTAAGACCATAGAGGGATTTCTTTAACAAGCATACTAGTTGAGGCTCGCTTTTGACTTCAAACATATGTGGCTGTTGCATGTGTATCTTTTCCTCAAGTTCACCATGAAGAAAGGCTGTAGTAACATCTAATTGCTCAAGCTCCAGGTCTTTCTTTGCTGCTAGAGACAGTACAGTCCTTATTGATCTATGTTTGACAACAAGCCAAAAAACTTCTTGAAAATCTATCCCTTCTACCCGTGAAAAGCCCTTGGCAACCAATCTTGCATTGTACCTTGGTTTTTCGACTCCAGGTATACCTTCCTTTCTCTTGAATATCCATTTACATCCAACTATCCTTTGGTTGTTTGGTTTTGGTACCAATTCCCAGGTATAATTCCTTTTCAAGGAGTTCATTTCCATTTTCATAGCTTGGTACCAATTTTCTTTAGCATCAGAACCCATGGCTTCTTTTAGGCTTACAGGATCATCATCACCTATTTGTGATGCAACTGAGAATGCATAAGAGAGAAGGTTTGCATGTCCTAATCTTTTTGGTGGTTTAATGACCCTCTTGATTCTGTCCCTTGCCAGCTGATAGTGCTCCAGGTTATCCCTATCATGCAAAGATCCTTCTGATTCAGTATCATCAGGTGTGTCTTTTTGAGGAGTCAGTTGGAGATTATCAGATAGCTCCACCTCATTCTTTGTATTGTTAGGATAGTCTTGTCTCACTAAGGACTTATCAGCTTGAGTTGCATTTTTATAAGGAAAATAGTCTTCTTTGAAAGTAACATCTCGGCTGATTATAGTTCTTTGATTTTCAGGTTCTATAGAGCAAAGTTTGTAGCCTTTTACGCCTTCAGGATATCCCAGAAAAGTACATTTGATTGCTCTTGGTTCTTGTGACACCCTGACCCGTAACATTAAAATAATACAGCGGAAGTAAAATTTTCTTTAAAATATGGAAGGAGTTTCAAAATACATTTCATAAAAATGTTTACAAAATAAATACATGATCATTCAAATGACATACAAAATACAAAATAATCATTCTTATGATCATGTCCCAAAATAATACAAAATAATCCTCCTTCCAACGGTGTATGCATATGACCCCCATCCACGATCACTGTCCTGGTCGGTCGCTCTTATCTGCATCACATGAAAATAACTGAAATGAGTATAAAAACTCAGCAAGTGGAACTCTACATAGCAATGATACATAGTATACTCTGTAAAACATGGCTTTGAAATCATAAATACCATCAACTCTGAAACATGAATACTGTAGCAATACTGTAGCAATAACTGTAGCAATAGCATAGCAATATGATGGTATTCTCTTTTCTATGGTTGGATTGATATCAATAGTATCTATGACTGTGGTTGCAAATATCCCATCGATATAAATCGATAACTGTGAGGGGATAAAAGCCTATGGTCGATGATCATCTAATTGCATGCAATGCTCTGACTATGATTTATCAATCCAATAGAAACATTTGAACTCTGAATAACATTTAAAGCCGTCGTTTCACAATCTCATAATATCTCTTGTATTCCCTTTTAACAATAGTGAGACATCAATGCCTCCAATAGATAATCAATGAAATCAATACATAACAATGGATCAATGGAAGGGAATAACACTTTGAAATCTTTAAAACACAATACATATATCATCATGTGAGCAAAAAGGATGAAATTCCACTTACAACCCAATAGAACACCTCAAACATAGCTCTTGGTACACCACCTACAACAATAATCCATAAATAACACCAAAATCAACTCTATATCCACAAGTACAAGTCAAATAATCCATTAAACCAACAAAACATCAAGCCCAAGCAAACCCTTAACTCAAAACCTCAATAGAATCGCACCAAAAACTTACCTAAGCTTCCTTATACCACGGAGAACGTCGATCTCAAGTCGGAAATCGAAACAAAGCCAAGAATCAAAGGTGGGAAGCAATTGAAATGGATGAAAACCCTTGCCAAAAGAGAGAAAATCGGAAATGGAGGAAAGAAGATAAGGTAGGTATGGCCAACAACTCCAAAAAAGTCACTTAAAAACTCGCCCATACTTACACCGTGGGTGCGGTCACACAAGCACCGCAGGGTGCGCTAAGCTCACGGCAATCCAACAAAATTCCATGCACGATCACCGCGGGTGCGGTGCTACAATTACCGCGGGTGCGGTGCACACCGCGGGTGCGGTCCTTGCACTGCCGCGGGTGCGGTCATGCCACGGCCTTCAAATTCTAAAATGATGAACAGTACACCGCGGGGGCACTCCTCTAAGAGCGCGGGTGCACTCTTGCTTCGGCCAAGAACAAAATCAACGCAACTAAAATCGAACCGAAACACTGAAACGAACAACCAACAACATCTAATACCTCGAGATAATAATAACCAACAATACTATAGCCCAAAACACAACTCTAAACATCTAAATCATAACCCAAATAACAAGTAAAGCTTAAATCGTACCGTACACCGGGCTCGGCTATTACAATCTCCCCTCCTTAGAGGAATTTCGTCCGCGAAATTGACGTCACTGCACGAACAACTCAGGATACTTCTCTCTCATCTCAATCTCTGGTTCCCACGTAGCCTCCTCGATCAAATGGTTCCTCCAAAGGACTTTAACGATGCCGATCTCTTTATTCCTCAAAACTCTAACTGTGCGATCCAAAATCTGGACCGGAATCTCTTGGTACGTCAAATTCGGCGTCAAGTCCAATGGCTCGTGGCGAAGAACATGGGAAGGATCTGCAATATACTTCCTGAGCATCGATACGTGAAACACATTATGGGCTCTGTCAAGATCGGGCGGTAGGGCTAATCTGTAGGCTCGGTCGCCAACTCTGTCCAATATCTCGAATGGACCAATGAATCTAGGACTCAACTTACCCTTCTTGCCAAATCTCATCACACCCTTGAGAGGTGCTATCTTCAGAAATACATGATCGCCTACCTCGAACTGCAAAGGCCTACGACGAACATCTGCATAGCTCTTCTGCCTCGACTGAGCAGTCTTCATCCTCTCTCTGATCACAGCAACAACATCGGCCGTCTGCTGGACCAACTCTGGTCCCAACATCTTCCTCTCACCAACCTCATCCCAACAAAGGCGATCTGCACTTCCTGCCATAAAGTGCCTCATACGGTGCCATGCCAATCGTCTCCTGGTAGCTGTTGTTGTACGTGAACTTCCACCAAAGGTAACTTAGAATCCCAACTACCAGAATAATCAATAGTACAAGCTCTGAGCATATCCTCAAGAATCTGAATAACTCTCTCTGACTGACCGTCGCTCTGAGGATGATAAGCTGTACTGAAAGCTAATCGAGAACCCATAGCTCTATGAAGACTCTTCCAAAATTCGGAGGTAAACCTGGGATCACGATCAGACACAATCGACACGGGCACACCATGAAGTCTAACAATCTCTGCAATGTAGTCCTCGGCATACTGATTCATCGAGTACGTCGTCTTGACTGGAAGGAAATGAGCTGACTTGGTCAATCTATCAACAATGACCCAAATGGAATTATAACCTTTCGGCACTCTGGGAAGACCAGTCACGAAATCCATCGTAATGTGCTCCCACTTCCACTGAGAATCGGCAAAGATAGCAATGTCCCAGCAGGTCTCTGATGCTCAATCTTCACCTGCTGACAAGTAAGGCACTGAGAAATGAACAAAGCAACATCTTTCTTCATACCTGGCCACCAGTAGAGTCGACGAAGATCCTGATACATCTTCGTACTGCCTGGATGAATCGAATAAGGTGCGGTATGAGCCTCTGTCAAGACGTCTCTACGAATATCGTCGCCAATAGGAACACAAATGCGGCCTCTGAAAGTCACCAATCCATCACCATTCGAACCAAACTCTGAATTACCCCTCTCCTCAGCTCTAGCTCTCAACTCTGTCAACTGAACATCAGTCGACTGCTCTCTACGGATCCTGTCCGTCAAAGTAGATCGAATGACCAACGCTGAAAAGCGAGCAATGGTACCTGGAATCACCAGATCAATCTCCTCTCTCTGCAAATCCATCAACAAAGGCCTCTGAAACAAAGAACTCAAAGAAGCACTCGACTTGCGACTCAACGCATCTGCCACAACGTTCGCCTTCCCTGGGTGGTAACTGATAGTCACATCATAATCCTTGACAAGCTCTAACCACCTCCTCTGTCGCATGTTGAGCTCTTTCTGCGAAAACAGATACTTCAAACTCTTGTGGTCTGTGAAGATCTCACACTTTTCGCCATACAGATAATGTCTCCAAATCTTCAGGGCGAAAACCACAGCTGCTAGCTCCAAATCATGCGTCGGATAATTCTTCTCATAGTCTTTCAACTGGCGAGAAGCATAGGCAATAACCTTACCTCGCTGCATCAGAACTGCACCAAGGCCTCTCTTCGACGCATCGGTATAGACAACGAAATCCTCAGAACCACTAGGCAAAGAAAGAACAGGAGCTGTCGTCAATCTATCCTTCAGCTCTTGGAATTCACTCTGGCAATCGATAGACCACTCGAACTTCACAGTCTTCCTCGTCAAATTGGACAATGGCAGGGCAATCTTCGAAAAACCTGAAATGAAACGACGATAATAACCCGCCAAACCAAGAAACTGCGTACCTCAGAGACAGTAGTAGGAATAGGCCAATTCTGAATCGCCTCTATCTTCAATGGATCAACAGCAATGCCATCTCTCGAAACAACATGGCCTAGGAAAGAAATCTGATCCAGCCAAAACTCACACTTCTTCAGCTTGGCAAACAACCTCTTCTCTCGCAACAACTGAAGCACCACTCTGAGATGCTCTGCATGAAGCTCTCTGGTCTTGGAATAGATAAGAATATCGTCGATGAAAACAATGACGAAGCTATTCAAGAACGGCTTGAACACTCGGTTCATCAGGTCCATGAAGACTGAAGGGGCATTGGTCAAACCAAAAGACATCACAAGAAACTCAAAATGACCATACCTGGTCCTGAAAGCCGTCTTAGGGACATCAGACTCCCTAACCTTCAACTGATAGTAGCCAGACCGAAGATCAATCTTCGAGAATACAGTGGCACCATGGAGCTGATCAAACAAATCATCTATCCGTGGCAACGGATACTTGTTCTTGACAGTCACTTTGTTGAGCTCCCTGTAGTCGATACACAGCCGCAAAGAACCATCCTTCTTCTTAACAAAAAGAACCGGAGCTCCCCAAGGCGAAGAACTCGGGCGAATGAAACCCTTATCTAAAAGATCCTGCAACTGTGCCTTCAATTCCTTCATCTCAGTAGGAGCCATCCGGTACGGAGCCTTAGAGATAGGAACCGTACCAGGAGCTAGATCGATAACGAACTCAACATCTTTGTCCGACGGCAAACCCGGAACATCATCCTCAAACACATCAGCAAACTCCCTCACAACATCAATATCATCTACATTCAACTTAATCAGTCTATCAACATCCACAATAGAAGCAAGAAACCCAACGCAACCTCTACACAGCAATCTCTCAGCCTCAAGACAAGAAATAAAAGGAAGGACCAGCGAAGTACCTGAGCTGGCGAGAACTCCTCCCTGGCCATCATCTGCAAAAGCTACTGTCTTAGCAACACAATCGATAACTGCACGGTAAGTCGAAAGCCAATCCATGCCAAGAATAACATCGAAAGCAACCATAGGAATAACAATCAAATCAGCGAAGACAACTCGCTCCTCAATACGAACAGGGAACGCAAAGACAATCGATGTCGGGCACAAGACATCTCCCGAAGGCAAAACAACACTAAGCTGGAGGGGAAGAACAGAAGGAACTATACCCAAAGATCTCAAAAACAATTCAGACATAAAAGAATGAGTAGCACCAGTATCAATCAAAGTAGTAGCTACTCTGCCTGAAATCAAAATAGTACTAGAGATCAATGAAGAATCATGATTAATACCTTCCTTCGTCATCGTAAAGATACGACCCTGCACATTCCCTTGGCTAGCTCCTCGTGGACAATCTCTGGCAACGTGGCCGGCCGTGCCACAACGAAAACAAGTATGAGTGCCCAATCTGCACTCTCCTCGACGATGCTTGCCACACTTTGGACACAAAGGCTTCTCGGGATCAAATGGAACTGGCGATGGTCTAGGACTCGGCTCCATCTTGCCCTTGCCCTTGAAACGATCCCTGCCCCTCTGATTAGAACCCTGGCCTCTCTGAGCAACAGCTTGATGCCTCTCTTGCCTCTCCCTGGCGATGTTCTTCTCATCCTGCTCGGCCAACAATGCTTTGGACACAATCTCCTTGAAAGTAACAGCTTTGGACATGTTGATATCACGACGAATCTCAGCTCTAAGGCCTCGAATGAAATGAGCGCCTTTATCTTTATCATTGGATGCAACATACGGAGCAAATAGGCAACCCTCTTCAAACTTCAGAATATACTGACTAACATCCATGCTCCCCTGACGAAGCTCCAAGAACTCCGTAACCTTCCTCGCTCGAAGTGCATCGGGAAAATACTTGTCGTAGAACAGGTCAGTGAACTCTGACCACTTCAGTGTCGCAACATCAACTCCGACTTTCGTGGCATTCCACCAGATACGTGCAGCTTTAACCAACGTGAACACTGCACAGCTGATTCTGTCTTTGTCCTCATACTGGAGATGATCGAAGATAGCTTCAAGCGCCTTGACCCACTCGACAGCTACTAGAGGATCTGTGCTACCTGCGAATTCCGGTGGATCCATTCTCTTGAAAGCAGAAAAGACGGCATCAGTGCCAACTGCCTGAGCAACCTGACCTCTCACTTGACCTCGACCCTGTCCTGCTCCTTGCAATCGGAGCAACTGCTGAATCTGATCGCTATGAACTTTGGCCTGCTTCTTAAGCAACTTGCCGAACTCGTCGACAACTCTCGAGGAAGAACTATCCTCACCCTCTGCCGCCTTACGCTTAGGAGGCATACTCTACAATTGCTCACAAGACACCAATCAATATATATAACAATGGATAGATGCAAGAAAACATACCCGGACAGTTGAAAGTAGACGAAGTCATATGCATTGGTCCGAAGAACACCGCTCTGATACCACTAAATGTGACACCCTGACCCGTAACATTAAAATAATACAGCGGAAGTAAAATTTTCTTTAAAATATGGAAGGAGTTTCAAAATACATTTCATAAAAATGTTTACAAAATAAATACATGATCATTCAAATGACATACAAAATACAAAATAATCATTCTTATGATCATGTCCCAAAATAATACAAAATAATCCTCCTTCCAACGGTGTATGCATATGACCCCCATCCACGATCACTGTCCTGGTCGGTCGCTCTTATCTGCATCACATGAAAATAACTGAAATGAGTATAAAAACTCAGCAAGTGGAACTCTACATAGCAATGATACATAGTATACTCTGTAAAACATGGCTTTGAAATCATAAATACCATCAACTCTGAAACATGAATACTGTAGCAATAACTGTAGCAATAGCATAGCAATATGATGGTATTCTCTTTTCTATGGTTGGATTGATATCAATAGTATCTATGACTGTGGTTGCAAATATCCCATCGATATAAATCGATAACTGTGAGGGGATAAAAGCCTATGGTCGATGATCATCTAATTGCATGCAATGCTCTGACTATGATTTATCAATCCAATAGAAACATTTGAACTCTGAATAACATTTAAATCCGTCGTTTCACAATCTCATAATATCTCTTGTATTCCCTTTTAACAATAGTGAGACATCAATGCCTCCAATAGATAATCAATGAAATCAATACATAACAATGGATCAATGGAAGGGAATAACACTTTGAAATCTTTAAAACACAATACATATATCATCATGTGAGCAAAAAGGATGAAATTCCACTTACAACCCAATAGAACACCTCAAACTTAGCTCTTGGTACACCACCTACAACAATAATCCATAAATAACACCAAAATCAACTCTATATCCACAAGTACAAGTCAAATAATCCATTAAACCAACAAAACATCAAGCCCAAGCAAACCCTTAACTCAAAACCTTAATAGAATCGCACCAAAAACTTACCTAAGCTTCCTTATACCACGGAGAACGTCGATCTCAAGTCGGAAATCGAAACAAAGCCAAGAATCAAAGGTGGGAAGCAATTGAAATGGATGAAAACCCTTGCCAAAAGAGAGAAAATCGGAAATGGAGGAAAGAAGATAAGGTAGGTGTAGTAGCCCGAATTCCAAATTGGGTAATTAACGGAGTAATGGTGATTAAGAAGGTTTAATGTGTAATTTTGACCGAGTCATGATCGGACGGACCGAAGATGGTTCGGAAGCACCGAAGAGTTCGTAAGGTCCGAAGTGAGTTCGGTGGATCCGATCATTAGGTGTCAAGAGTTGATCGACACGTGGGAGTTCGGACGTTCCGAAGTGTAGGTTCGGTGGATCCGATCATGAGGTGTCAAGAGCAGCTGGACACGTGCATGTTCGGACGGTCCGAAGTGTATGATCGGAGGATCCGATCATGAGCTGTCAAGAGCCAATGGACACGTAGCGTTCGGACGTTCCGAAGTGTTGTTCGGAGGATCCGAACATGGCCTATAAATAGTGCTCGGATTTCTCATTTTTGACTTGCCATTTCTTGAGATTGAATCTTTAGTGAGAAGTTTGGAAGGTTTCTAGGGTTAGTTGTTGGTCGAGCGATAGCCAAGAGCTGCCAGGAGTAGTAGCGTAGCGGCGCCTGAGTTACAAGGCAATCGACATCAAAGGGCTGTCGACGGACGAAGGTAAACCCTAAACCTTTGGTAGTACTAGGGAGTACTGGTTTTGCTAGTCGAGCATGGTAGTATTGATTGAGTATGCTTTTGATGCGTAGGCTTGTTCTAGACCTGATTAGCGGTGTTGCGTAAGGCTAGGCTTGCTGTGATAGAGGTACGAAAGTACTATCCGAGATATCCTGGTTGAGTATACATTCTTATATGTGTTGCATGATTATGTGGTGCATTGATATATGTCATATGATGCATGCTATTATGTCACGTTTATTACTGCACGTTGCATTTCATGTTGAGCCGTACCTCCTTCGAGATAGCCTTTACTGTTGAGCTGTATCTCTTTCGAGATAAGCTATATCTTGGGGCCGCTCAGCCCTGTCTTGTGGACGCATGGACACCGAGAGTACACAGTGGCCGACGGGTCGGGAGGGCTTCGGTAGTCCGGGACATTTTAGGTCCACGTCTGTCTTGTAGTGGATGCAGTGACCCAGAGGTGTACCGCGCGGCACTATCCACTTGGCGCCTCTAGACTGAGCATTGTTGAGATCCTTTTGTGACTCCTGTTTCTTGACTACCCCGGTATCATGATCATAGCATGTGCATTTCATATAGGTCTGTATACTCATACTTTTGTACTGGGCGTTCTTATCGCTCACGTCCTCGGTTTTGTTTATTCTTGGACACCCCATTCCCACGGGGCAGGCTTCAGGTTGGACAGCTCAGGAGGAGCAGGAGGAGGACGTTGAGTAGCTGGTTGGTTTAGTTTATCGGTATTGTTTTGATTCGATATGGTTGTATTGGATATTTTATTTGGAGTTATTCTAGACTTCGATTGAGTTGTATAACTTTAGTTTGTTGACTTTTTCCGCTGTTATCTCTGATTATTGTTAATTAGGTTGATTGCATGCTTAGTTCTTGATTAGTAGGTGATTCTGGAACGGGTCACTACAGTAGGTATGGCCAACAACTCCCAAAAAGTCACTTAAAAACTCGCCCATACTTACACCGCGGGTGCGGTCACACAAGCACCGCGGGTGCGCTAAGCTCACGGCAATCCAACAAAATTCCATGCACGATCACCGCGGGTGCGGTGCTACAATTACCGCGGGTGCGGTCCTTGCACTGCCGCGGGTGCGGTCATGCCACGGCCTTCAAATTCTAAAATGATGAACAGTACACCGCGGGGGCACTCCTCTAAGAGCGCGGGTGCACTCTTGCTTCGGCCAAGAACAAAATCAACGCAACTAAAATCGAACCGAAACACTGAAACGAACAACCAACAACATCTAATACCTCGAGATAATAATAACCAACAATACTATAGCCCAAAACACAACTCTAAACATCTAAATCATAACCCAAATAACAAGTAAAGCTTAAATCGTACCGTACACCGGGCTCGGCTATTACAGTTCTAGCTTTCCTTGCTTTAAATGTGCGTATGCTGCACAACCAAAGACCCTTAGTTGACCTAGGAGTGGTGGTTCTTGGGACCACTTTTCCATGGGTGTTAAAAATCCTAATGGGACAAAGGGAGACTTATTGATCTTATAACACACTGTAGTTGCTGCTTCGGCCCAAAAACTCTTTGGAAGTCCTGAGTGTGCCAATATGCATCTCACTCTCTCAAGGATAGTTCTATTCATTCTCTCGGCCAGCCATTCTGCTGTGGGGTGTATGGGACAGTGAAATGCCTTGATATTCCTTTACTCTTGCAAAAGTTATTGAAATCTTTTGAGCAAAACTCTAAGCCATTGTCCGTTCTGAATTTCTTTAGTCTTTTGTTAGACTGGTTTTCAACCAAAATCAGCCACTGCTTGAATCTATCTAGTGCTTCATTTTAATTTTTCAAGATGTAAACCCATACCCTTCGAGAGTAGTCATAATGATAGACATGAAATACCTTGCCCCTCCATTTGATAGAATCCTAGATGGTCCCCAGAGATCAGAGTGTACATATTCCAAAGGGGCAAAGGACAAATGAGTTCCTTTGTTGAACTTCACTCTTGTGGACTTACCTTTTATACAATCCTCACAGAACTCGAGTTTTCTTAGTAGTCTATTTCCCAGAAGGCCTTGTTTTTGGAGTTCTTGTATTCCTCTATCACTGATATGTGCTAATCTTTGGTGCCAAAGAATTGAGTTTTCGAAGCCTTGTTTAGCAGCTCTGACAGATCCAGTGCATGTTCCTCCATGAAGAGTGTAAAGTCCATTTGATCTTACACCCTTCATTACAGTAAGAGAACCTTTGTATATTGTCATTTTTCCCTCCTGAGCCTTGAAGGTATACCCCAGTTGATCAAGACTTCCAAGAGAAATTAAGTTTCTCTTTAACTCAGGGACATATCTCACATCATTTAATATGAGTTCAATCCCATCATGCATGATTAGTCTTATTGTGCCAATTCCTTGGACTTGGAAAGTTTTGTTATTTCCCAGAATAACTTGTCCATCTTTTATCTCTTCAAAAGTCATGAACCAGTCTCTGTTTGGTGACATATGAAAGGAACATCTGTTGTCTAAAACCAATCTTGATCTATCTGTTGATCTCCCACGCACAGGACTTCAACACTCTCATAGCCATCCTTTGCAACAGATGCTTCTCCATTTTCACTTCTCTTCTTACCATGTTTGAATCGTTCTGGACAATCCTTTCTGAAATGGCCTTGTTTGTGGCATAGAAAACATTTCAATTTCTTTGACTTGGGAATGAGTTTGGCCTTCTTCTTGTTGTTATTTCCCCTTCTTTCTGATTTTCCCTTTATAAACAAGCTATCTCCTAAGTCCTTGAGTTCTTTTTCTACCAGCTTGTGTGATTCTTTTGCCTTCAAAGATTTCTGAATTTCATCAAATATCATGTTCTCTTTCGCATATTTCATTGTATAAACAAATACCGAATATGAACTTGGAAGAGCATTGAGGAGAATGATAGCCTTATCTTCTTCATCAATTTCGATTCCAATGTTTTCCAAATCAAGAATGAGTTATCAAGATTTTCACAAATGGATTTCGAATCATTCATCTTGAAGCCGAAAAATTTACCTTTGAGATAAATCCTATCTTGCAGTGATTTAGTCATGTATAAGGATTCAAGTTTTGCTCAGATCCCTGCGGCTGTTTTTTCTGAGGCTACTTCTCGAAGAACTTTGTCACTCAAAAGGAGAGTGAGAGAACTGAATGATGTCTCCATCATGTCCATCTTCTAATCAGCAGTGAGTGTTTCTGGTATTTCTTCTCACCGCCTAATTCCTTAGCAAACTTTTGTTGGACAAGAACAATGTGCATCCTTCTACGCTATAGCAAAAAATCTCTGTTTCCATCGAAGCGATAAACTCAGTCTTGGAGCCCATTTTCCCAGTTCCTTGATAGCCAAGAACCTAGCTCTGATATCAGTTGTTGTACTAATTCACTTGAGTCCAAATTATATTTGTTGGTTCGATGACTAAATATATTTGGATTGAAAGCAATACACGTAAACTTACAAAAAAACAAGAAAGTAAGGAGCACACGATATTTACGTGGTTCGATCAAAATTTGATCTACATCCATGGGAGGTGTTTTCACTATTGAATCAGTATACAAAATGAACAATTACAATTGCAAATTAATTCTCAACTCCACTATTTTCTCTTCTATGAATTACAAAGAAAATCTCGTGCCTTTCTTAAGAAAGCTTGTTGCCTCTTGTTCATTTTCTTCTCGGGTGATTTCTGTGTGTGTTTGTGTATGTAGCCCTCTTGACTCCACCTTGTTATATATATCTCCCATCCTTGAGGTGTAATACCCGAGATTTTATCACTGTAATCAGACATTGATTAATTAACATAATTGAGATTTCAACAGCGAATGCAAGATGCGAGTGGAGAAGCCGAGCGCCGGTACATGGAACAATATTTTTGTACAGGATGTTTGGCGCCCGAGCGGTAGAAAATGACTGGGCGAGCGCCAGTTCGCCGCAAATTGAGTACTTGGACAGAATGTCTGGCGCCCGAGCGGTATAAAATTACCGCCCGAGCGCCAGTGTACATCAAAAATAGCAACCGGACAGAGTGTTTCGCACCCGAGCTGTAGTTTTTGACCTCCCGAACACCGCTTGATATGGGTGAAGAATAAGACATGTGTCCAGGGTGCATGCAACTTGATATATATAAACTTCATTTCCCTTCATTTCATCAGCAAGAAACGAGAAAGAATTCTAGGGAAAAGCTTCAAGTTTCTTTGACGTGTAGAATTCTGATTTTTACAAAATCCCACCGTCTGATTTGCGATCCGAGCTCAGTATTATATTCTCCTCGACAAGAACTCCATAATGATGTAAGTTTTATTATGTTTTGTTATGATTCGAAAATATGATATTGAAGGAATTAGATATGATTGATATATGGTGTTCTTGTTATAGTAGACATCGTGTAAGTGAAATCGGTTGAAGAACAGATACCGTATGAGATTGTTATGAACTTTCAGAGTTGATCTGATTGAAATTATACAGATTTGGTATCAGATTGTGGTTGTTGATTGATTATGAGTTATTGGGATTGGTATATATTGATTTTGTATTACTGGTATATTGAGATTGCGATGTTATGCCGTCGAAACAGAATTAGATTGAGTTCTGATTATATCTGGTGCTGATTGGGATATATGTTGATATATCATTACAGCATAGAACAACGTATTTCGGCTACTGCAATTAAGACGCCGTATTACAATCAATGAAGAGAACATTGCCCAACATATGATGAAGTGGAATTCAACGGATACTAGAATTCAAATGCATATCAAAGTTACCGTTGAAAGCGAAGTATAAATATGACTGAAGAACAGTAGAAGAGCAGAGACGATCATTCAATCTTAAGCTTGCTGTTACTCTATCAAAATCTCAGCTCACTTTCATTTGAATTACTCGTAGCAATCAAGGCTACAATCTGAGCTTATTAGCACTCTCTAAAAGCTGTTAAATTCAACTGTGCTAATATCAGTTACGTATTGAGAATATTGTGTAGAACTAAGAGTTTCAGTTTTGGCAGTTGTAAGTCCAAACTAAAGTGGTTCTGTACAAGTGTTGTACTTGATCAAAGTCTTTTAGTGAATATCCTATCTTTGTGATATAAGGGGTGACGTAGGAGTAATTAAATTCTCCGAACATCCGGAAACAACTCTTGCATATTTCTTTCAGTTTCGTATTCTATCTCTCAGTCAGTTACTTTCCGCAACTACTCCAGTTTAACTGATTGTTATTGACCAACAAGATTCCGAGATTCAGTTTGTCACTAAACTGAACTCAAGTATCGTTAAAGAACATATTTTAAGTGTAAGTGTTTATTCAACCCCCCCCCCTTCTAAACACTCTTGTTACGACAACCGATCCTATCAAGTGGTATCAGAGCCGTCGAATCTTGTTCTTGAATACTTCTGATCTATAAATCTGCTAGCATGACTTCATTCAATAAAATTCCTATGTTCTCAAGAGAAGATTTCGATGACTGGAAAATCAAAATGCAGGCTCACTTAACTGCACAGGATGATGACATGTGGTATGTCATAACAGACGGACCCATGAAGATTCTAAAAGCAAACACAGCAATAGCCATAACTGAAGGGGCAATACAGAGAATTCAAAAGCCCAGAGAAGAGTGGACAACTGAAGACAAAAGGAAAGCTAATCTTGACAATGTGGCCAAGGATACTCTATACAAAACACTGGACAAAGCAACCTTCAACAAAAGAAAGATGTGCAAAACAGCAAAAGAAATTTGGGAGAAGTTGATTCAGTTATATGAAGGAAATGACCAAACAAAAGAAGATAAACTCTCAGTTGCTGTCCAGAAATTTGATAATATCAAAATGAAGGTTGGAGAATCAATGAACGAGTATGATGAAAGGGTGAGCAGTATTGTGAATGAATTAAATGCACTCGGAAAAGTGTATACCAACAAAGAGGTTACACTAAAAGTGATGAGAGGTCTTCCAAAGGAATGAGATGTCAAAACCATGGCTATGAGAGAATCTAAAGACTTGAACCAGATCGAACTTCATGAACTATTTGCAGACTTAAAAGCTTATGAATTTGAATTACAAACCAGATCGAACTCCTACAACTACAACTGCTTTAGCAGCTGTCAGAACTGAACCAACTAGTTCAGTTGAGAAATCTGCTGATCATTTAAGCAATGATGCTATGTCATTATTCATCAAAAAGTTTGGGAGGTTCATGAGAAAGAACCAAGGAAACCTTCAGAAGCATTACCAGAGAAATAATTCCAAAGAAGAAACAAATGCTTGCTACAATTGTGGCAAAACAGGTCATTACATTGCTGACTGTCCTAAACCTAAAAAGGACAGTCAAGGATCAACTGATAGAAGAAAGAAACCATATGAGCATAAGAGAAGACCCAGAGATGATAAGAAAACCTACAGAAAGAAACACGAAGTTTTATTAGCTGAAGAGAACAAATCCAAATGGGCAGTCAGAACCAGAAAGCTCATATAGCTCAAGTGATGAAGAGGAAGTCAAATGTCTAATGGCAAATGATACTGAAGCAGAATCTACAAGTCAACAGGTATTTGATTTCAGTTCAACTGATTTTACACGAGAAGAACTCATTTTAACATTGCATGAAATGGTAAGTGAGTACCAGAAACTTGCATCATCATTTGAGGAAATAAAGTCAAAGCAAAATGATCCCATGGACAACAAAACCAAAACTGATAAATCAGTTGATAGGTTGAGTCTAGAAATGGAAATTGCTGAGCTAAAAGCAGAGAGAAAGAAAGATCGGTCACTGATCCAGAAATTGATCCTTGAAAATTCAAAACAAACTGAACTCATTCAATCCTGGAATAAGTCGTCTACTGCATTGAATGAGATGCATAATTCACAAAAATCAGTTTCTGATAAAACTGGTTTAGCATTCAGTAATCAAGGAGAAACGTTTTCAAATGATACTCAACCAAAGCTGACAATGAACGAAGGGAAGTACATTCAATTTGTCAGAACAACAGTAGAACAAGAGAAATTTGAGCTCAGCAAACTGAATGAAAAACCTATTGAAAATATGTATAAAGCCAGAAGACATGGAGTTGGTTACAGTCCAAAAATCTCTACTGACTCAGAAAATCATTCATCAAAGAGATTCAGCAAGAGATATTCAAATTATTATAACTGCAAACCAGTCCTGAAAAGATACAGACTAAACAATCAGTTGAACCAAGCTAAAATACATACTGTATCATCTGTACACTATTCACCAAGCACACAAAGACCGAGAAAAACTATTTGGAATACAGCTACTGGAAAGTCAGTTAGACTAATCCAAGTATGGGTTCCAAAGGGACTAATAAGCTTTGGACCCAAATAGATATGGGTACCAAATCAAATTATGTGTGTGCTTGAAGGTCACATGTACAAATAAAAGTTCAATATGGTATTTGGACAGCAGTTGCTCACGACATATGACAGGAGATGCAAGTATGCTATCTCAACTAATCAAATATAGTGGTCCAAACATCAGTTTCGGAGATAATTCCAAAGGTAAAACCGTGGGTAAGGGTAAGATTATCCATAGTAACTTTACTATTAAAGATGTTCTATTAGTAGAGAATCTGAAGTATAACTTAATTAGTATCAGTCAGTTATGTGACAATGGATTCTCGGTACAATTTGATAAAAATTCATGCTTAGTTAAAACATCAACTGATGAAATCATACTAACTGGCAAACGATGTGGAAACACATACAAAGTCAGTTGGAATGAACAGCCTCATGCACCAGTCTGCTTCATTGCTTCAAAATCATGTCAAAACTGGTTATGGCATAAAACGTTAAATCATTTAAATTTTAAATCCATTGCTTATCTGAGTAAACATGAACTTGTAACTGGTTTGCCCAAAATAAATTTTTCAAAATAAAAACTTTGCTCAGCATGTCAGTATAGAAAACAAGTACGATCTTCTTTCAAAAACAAGGGCTGTAAATCTTCATCCCGATGCTTAGAACTATTGCACATGGATCTCTTCGGTCCAATACCAGTCATGAGCTTAGGGGGAATGAAATACACCTTGGTGGTCGTAGATGATTTTTCAAGATTTACTTGGGTTATATTTCTTAAATCCAAAGACCATACGGCTGCACAACTGATTAAACTCTTCAAAAGACTTTTAAATGAAAAATCAGTTGGGATTGATCGAATCAGATCTGATCGAGGAACTGAATTCATCAATCAAACACTTTCAAGTTTTCTAGAAAATGCTGGAATCAAGCATGAGCTCTCAGCAGCAAGAACTCCTCAGCAAAACGGTGTAGCTGAGAGAAGAAATCGGACCCTTAAAGAAGCTGCTAGAACAATGCTTGATGATTCTGGCATTTCTCAAAGATTTTGGACAGAGACAGTAAACACTGCATGTTATACTCAGAACAGATCAATGATTAATAAGAATCATATGAAAACACCATATGAGATCTGGCATGGAAGAAAAAGTATAATCACTTATTTCAAAATATTCGGCTGTAGATGTTTTATTCACGATAATGGTAAAAATTACTTAAAACATTTGATGCCAAATCTGCAGAAGGAATATTCCTTGGATATTCATCAGTTAGTATAGCTTATAGAGTTTTTAATAAGAAAACTTTAAATGTTGAAGAATCAGCGCATGTTGATTTTGATGAAACTGTATTAACTGATAAGCCAACTGATCAAGTTGAGCTAGCTGATCGATTTACAGATATCAGTTTGGAAGATGATGACAAAGAAGAAAGTCATAACGATCAAGACATCTTTCAAACACCAGAACCAGAAATATTGGATCAATTAAATGAGCAGGAAGTCAATGATGACAATCAGTTAATAAAGCAAACTGATAACATTCAAATACCAGCTGACAAGGCATCAACTGAAGCTGAAAATTGCATTTAGTTACCATCTGAAGCAATTGCTGATGAAACAAATGCAGAGTACAGATGGAGAAAATCACATCCACCACATCTGGTAATAGGAAATCCATCTGATCCAGTAAGAACGCGCAATCAAATGTTAAATTTATTTATTCATTCAGCTTTTGTTTCACAACTGGAACCAAAGAAAATTGATGAAGCTCTTGCTGATCCTAACTGGGTAAATGCTATGCAAGAAGAGCTGAATCAGTTCACTCACAATAATGTCTGGAACTTAGTTCCAATACCAACTTCAAAAACCATTATAGGTACAAAATGGGTGTACATGAATAAACTAAACGAGGACGGTTCAGTTATACGCAACAAAGCAAGACTAGTAGCACAAGGATATAGACAAGAAGAAGGAATTGACTACGATGAGACGTATGCTCCAGTTGCAAGATTGGAAGCAATCAGAATATTCCTTGCTTATGCATCTCACAAAAACTTCAAAGTTTACCAAATGAATGTGAAGAGTGCATTCCTAAATGGTCAGTTACAAGAAGAAGTATATGTTGAACAACCTCCAGGTTTTGTAAATTATAAACTTCCTGATCATGTATACTATTTGAACAAAGCATTATATGGTCTTAAACAAGCTCCCAGGGCTTGGTACGAAACTCTTTCAAAATTCCTAACTGATCATGAATTTTCAGTCGGATCAGTTGATAAGACCTTGTTCAAATTCATTAAAATAATCATATTCTATTAGTTCAAGTTTATGTTGATGATATAATTTTTGGGTTAGTTGGGGCTTGGTACGAAACTCTTTCAAAATTCCTAACTGATCATGACTTTTCAGTCGGATCAGTTGATAAGACCTTGTTCAAATTCATTAAAATAATCATATTCTATTAGTTCAAATTTATGTTGATGATATAATTTTTGGGTCAACTAACCCCAAATTGTGAGAAAAGTTTGCTGAGTTAATGCAGGATAAGTTTGAAATGAGTATGATGGGTGAACTGACATTCTTTCTTGCACTGCAAGTGAAGCAACTGGAAACTGGTATATTCATTAGTCAAACAAAATATACAAAGAAGCTGCTAAAGAAATTTGGTATGGAATCATGTTCAGCCGCAACAACTCCCATGAGCTCATCAGTTAAACTAGACACTGACGAAGGGGTAATATCAGTAGAAGCGACATTATACAGAGGGTTAATAGGTTCATTGTTATACCTAACAGCCAGTCGCCCTGATATTGTTTTTGCTGTCTGTATGTGTGCCAGATTTCAAGCAAACCCTAAGCAATCACATTTCTCAGGTGCTAAAAGAATTCTGAGATATCTTAAGGACACACAAAATGTTGGGCTATGGTATTCCAAAGACTCCACCTTCAATTTAGTTGGTTACTCAGATGCAGATTATGCAGGATGTAAGCTTGATCGCAAAAGTACAAGTGGATCTTGTCAGTTCTTAGGAGATAGACTGATCTCTTGGTTCAGCAAGAAGCAGACATCCATAGCTACCTCAACAACAGAAGCAGAATATCTTGCTGCTGGTAGCTGTTGTGCACAACTGATCTGGATTCAGCAACAACTGAAGGATTATAGAGTAACATCAACTGAATCGCCCATATTTTGTGATAATACCAGCACAATTGCCATCACTTACAATCCAGTTCTTCACTCAAGGACCAATCATATAGATTTCAGGCATCACTTCATCAGGGATCATGCGTTAAAGAAGGATATTCGACTAGAATATATTTCAACTGAACAGCAAGCAGCTGACATCTTCACAAAACCATTACCTGAGGCTAAGTTTTCTTATTTCCGAAATATTCTTGGTTTAATTGATTTATCTTAGAAATTATCAGTAATATTGCTTCATTAACAGAATTATACGAAGAAAAGAAGAACACAACAAATTAAAATTAACACTTCATTAAGAATACCAACGTTCCCATTTTACAGAAGATATCATGGCATCAACTGAATCTAGCCACGCCCTAACCCAATCATTTAACTCATAAATTCGAACTCTAGCAAATGCCCTAGATTTCGAAATCTTATCAACAACATGCCACTCCTTCCATAGCATCGCCTCCAAAAGACATTTGTCTTCAACCAAATCCCTAACATGTCTAACTTCAAAACGCTCAAGGTACTTCAGTGCTCTTGCCTCCTGAGCACGAGTAGGAATAGCACAACTGTCACTCACCCTCTTCAACTCATGAATCTTTTCCCATGTTGACAACACCTTCTGAAAGACATAAATCTCCATCTTTCTCTTGATATCTGTCAAATGATGGGTTGACTGCTCAGTAACATGAACATGAGTGCTACTGCATGCATCAGAATCAGACATATTGAAATATTTTTGAACTGATGTTGCATCCCATCTTTATCACTATCATCTTATTTATAGGAAAATAACGTTGGAGAAACTGAAGAGTCTCACGACAATTAATGTGTCTTTCACATTTACCGAGGATTTTAAGTTGTCAGTTGCTCATAGTCAACTGACACCAGTTCTAATTCTGTTAATAATTGTTTAAATAGTCCCAGTTCATAATCAACATATGACAGTTAGTTTCTGATCAGTTTATGTCACAACTGATAAAATATATCACTTGCAGAAAAACAGAGTTAAAATCAGATAAATATTTCATTACTTATAAATGTTTGTCTGGATTACATCATCATACATATTCTCCACAACAATTATCCAGAATTTCAGCCAAACAGATAAAGAAGAAGGAGCAGTCATGAGAAAGCTGTGAGAATGAGCTATGCGCCTCAGGATCTTCAATTCCTTGCGGAGCATCAGCTGATACATGTGATCATCCTTGAAGACGTCCACCCACACAGCAATATTCAAGTGTTCTCGCACTTGATTCAGTTCTGCCACCAATTCAGGAGTAGTGGCCTCCCCAGAATTGTACAAGAGCTCAAGCTCCTGCAATCGCTCCCAGTAATGCAAACTTTTATAGAAGACTTCGTCTTCAATCTCAGCTTTCCTGGCCTCTACAGAAAAGGGAGAAAGACTTGAGTCACCAGTATCAGACATCTTTGAATATTTTGAATGATATGTCTCAAAACTAACTGAGTGATTTCTATTTATAGGAAAATATCAAGAAAGCTGAAGAGTCGTCAATGGTTCAGCAAGACCAATAAGTTCTTGCACTCTTAAAATTATTTTATAGCACTATTTTAATTACGTTATGCACCAATTTAGGGGGAATATTAATTTTAAAAAGGTTAACTGAGAAGACAGTTGTTTGTAACTTCTCAACTGAAATAAATCAATTTCCCAACTGATCGTTCAGTTGGATTGTTTACAAATCTTCTCACATACGTTAACTAATTAAAATTTATTATATTCTAAATCAATTGACGTGACTGCAGATTGACGACGTGGCTTACTCTAAAACCGCTAATCTTTATACACACGATTACAGCACACGTACACCTATTTTTTATTCAAAATTTTCATGGACTGACACGTGTCCAGAATTTGAACATTCACGCTCAAATGTATTATACCCGCTTCAATTCAGTTCTTCTCCTTCACGCATACAATCAGTTCTAAGAGCATACTAATTTCCAAAGCTTGTTTTCTACGAATTTCAGATCATCTTACCTTCCGAAATGGCTAATCAGATCCCTGCTCACATGATGAATGCCATGGCAATCGATTTTGACTCAGTCTTATCCATCCAAGAAGATGATATCAAAAATGTATTTCTGAAAATTGAATCTGCTGGACTCAGGATGTTCTTGGGACAATCTTCACAAGAAATATACTCGAAGGAAGTGAATGAATTCTATCTGAAAGAGTATGTCACTGTTGAAGGAAATATCGCTGTCACTATCAATGATCAGTTGCTGATCATATCTGAAGAAAACTTTGGAGAAATATTTTCCTTGCCGACTGATGGATATGTAAGTTTCTCTGAAGTTAAAACATTTGATATTGAGCAAATGCAATCCTCATTATCTGCTGATGGGCGGAAAATCAAAGTCTCCGACCCAAAGAAAGAACTGAAACCAGAAATTCAGTTGTTGGCTGATATTGTAGCAAAAGGAATTTTAGCCAAAGCTGGCTCATATGCAGCTCTCCCTCTTGAGAAATTCCAGGTGATGACAATCATCATGGGTGAGAAGAAAGCAACCTGGAGGTACATTATTTTCAGCATTCTAAAGAATATGCTTCAATCAACAAAACAGTCCAGGAGGTTTGCTATTCCAATCAGTTATATTCTGAAACTAAAAGGACTGGTAGCTAACAATGCCGAAAAATTCTCCAAATTCAAGATATTCACTGCCAAGAATATATTGCCACCAAAAATCAAGATGGATCTCTCGCCTAAACAATTCGTAAAAGTCAAGAAGGAGATTGGGATACAGCAAGCTGCTCCTAAATCAGTCAAAAAAGCCAAGACGCTGGCCCAACTGAAGGCTACAAAGCGAAAACTGATTCTCAGTGAAACAGATTCTGAGAAAACTCCATCTCCCAAACTTATCAAGAAACCGAGAACACAAAGAACCAAAACAATATCAGCAGTGGGACCAACCATTACTGAGAAACTATCTCAGTCAGCTGCTCAAACACCTATTCAGGCTATTCCATTGCAGGTCATCCCTCCTGATGATACAATTCCAACTGAAAAGATACCCACGAGAGTAAAAGCTCAATTCACTAGTGTAAATCAACCCACTATTTTACCTCAAGCTAGACCAAAAGGCGTCACATTGAAGGAACCAGCGGAGTCTACAAAATCTGGCTTACAAATTCCTCATATTCTAACCACAGAGAAGGGAAAAGGCAAGCTTGAGGAGGAACCAAGTCCATCTCACTCCATTCAAACTCATATCGATCTAATATGGGAAGAGGTAAATACATTTGCCACATCAAAACTCACAGCCTTTGACCGTTGGAAAAGCTTCAGGACTGAAATTTTTGCCAAGAAACTGAAGCACAAATCCAAATTGAAGATGTTAATTAAACTAGAAAAGATAATTTTGAGGGTAGTTAAAGCTGCTACCATTCTTCAAGCACTGGAAAGGAGACAATATTTCTTTGATCAAATACGAGCTAAGAAACTGACTAAGATGCTTAGACAGTTGAAAGAAAACTACAACCCCACAGGGCCAACTGCATATCAAGATAGAGTTGTGTTCACTCAACTGGATGCAGATCTTAGTGGTCTACAAAAGGAAATAAGGTTTTGGGAACAAGATCAAGAACTTGTTTTTCCAGAAAAATCTTCAGGAACAGAGGAATACAAATCTTCATCACCTCAGAAGAATGAATCTCCTGAAGAACTCATTGCTGAAAAATCAGCCCAGGAGGTTCCACAAACAACAGCCGGGGATCAACATTTGTACTCTGAGACTGAACTTACCTTCGCCAATATTGATGAAATCATTCAGTCAGTTGCTCAGGAAGCTCAAACTGAAGCACATAATCTTGAATCAGTTGATCCTCTGACTGAACAAAAAGAACAAGAAGTTCTGGTTACATCTGAAAACCCAGTTCAAACTTTTATTGCTAAAGAAGATATTCAATTCTGTGATAATCCAGAACCAACTCAATTTTTTGTTGATCCAGAAACAGTTCAGCAAGTAACATCTGAAACTGAAGAGGAAACTGAAGTGTTCATTCAGAACCAAGAGGAAACATTCACTAAATCTGTGGAAGAGCAATTGCCCAATGTTGGAAGCCTTCAAACTAGAGAACCCCCTCAAGTTTTAGCTGTTGATCAAACAGAAGAACAAGGCCATGACTCTTCAACAGCAGTTTCCACAGATAACCCTGTTATTATAGAACAAAGTGTTTCTGATGCTCAGAAGCAACCTTCTTCATCTCAAGGTCAAGAAGAGGCAGTTGATCGAACTATGATAATTTTCACTCCTCCAGAACAAGTGCCAGATCAGGAAGATATAGGAGTCATGTCTCCTGAAATCTCAAATTCAGAAGCACTGTTCAATGAAATCAACACCATCGAGACAAATATGAATCAAATAATGGATGCCATCAAATCCATTCAGTCAACCCAATACTATCATTCTGTAAAGCTGAATGGATCCGAAGATTTTGTTTTTGCAAAGCTGAAGAATATTCAAGAAGTTGTAACTGAACTTTCAGTTGCCATAGAACACAAGCCGAACAAAGCAACAACTGCTGCTCCTTTCGTTGCTCAAGATGTGATCAACCAACGAGTAGAAAGACTAGAAACCTCTGTTGCAAACAAAATAGACTCACTGCAAACCTCAGTTCTTACTGCCATCTCCAGTATTTCAGCCGATGTCGGCATTCTATCTACTGA
Source organism: Primulina eburnea (assembly GCF_022965805.1). Lineage (NCBI taxonomy): Eukaryota > Viridiplantae > Streptophyta > Magnoliopsida > Lamiales > Gesneriaceae > Primulina > Primulina eburnea. The sequence goes on from NC_133103.1 coordinate 22,333,890, forward strand.
AGTTCGACAATTGTCTATCAACATGGCTCAGTTTGACAAAAAGGGGGAAGTTAGTATGACTTAGAAAAAGCATTGAAGAGCAGTTAGCAGTTTAGAAGTTTATTTTGAGACAATTTTTGTTAAGAAGCAGTCTATAAGAGTTCAAATCCTTCAGTTAATAAATGCTTAGTTTTGTCAAACACCAAAAAGGGGGAAATTGTTGGAAACCAAATTTCGGAGTTTGACAAACTGAAGAAACTAACTGAATTATGAAGACAACTGAATAATTAGAACCAGCTGAACTAATGAAGAAAACTGATCAGTTGGAAACCGATCAGTTAATACACTCAGCCGCATAAGTTTCAGTCAAAACTGATCTCAACTGAATGCTTCTCGGGAAAGAACATTCAACCGACAAAATGACATAGTAAACAGCAAATGAATATGGAAAGACGCACCTAAATCATTACAGCATAGAACAACGTATTTCGGCTACTGCAATTAAGACGCCGTATTACAATCAATGAAGAGAACATTGCCCAACATATGATGAAGTGGCATTCAACGGATACTAGAATTCAAATGCATATCAAAGTTACCGTTGAAAGCGAAGTATAAATATGACTGAAGAACAGTAGAGGAGCAGAGACGATCATTCAATCTTAAGCTTGCTGTTACTCTGTCAAAATCTCAGCTCACTTTCATTTGAATTACTCGTAGCAATCAAGGCTACAATCTGAGCTTATTAGCACTCTCTAAAAGCTGTTAAATTCAACTGTGCTAATATCAGTTACGTATTGAGAATATTGTGTAGAACTAAGAGTTTCAGTTTTGGCAGTTGTAAGTCCAAACTGAAGTGGGTCTGTACAAGTATTGTACTTGATCAAAGTCTTTTAGTGAATATCCTATCTTTGTGATATAAGGGGTGACGTAGGAGTATTAAATTCTCTGAACATCCAGAAACAACTCTTGCATATTTCTTTCGGTTTCGTATTCTATCTCTCAGTCAGTTACTTTCCGCAACTACTCCAGTTTAACTGATTGTTATTGACCAACAAGATTCCGAGATTCAGTTTGTCACTAAACTGAACTCAAGTATCGTTAAAGAACAAATTTTAAGTGTAAGTGTTTATTCAACCCCCCCTTCTAAACACTCTTGTTACGACAACCGATCCTATCAGTGCTACTACTGGCTGTAAGTTAGCTTTCCAACCTACTGTCGTGCCATTGATAGTGAATATGTAACCAGTTAGGGACTTCCTAGTGTCAACATTGCCAGCATAATCTGAGTTCACATACCCTGCTATCAAGTTATCATTTTCTCTTGAATCTTTGAAGATTAAACCGGTGTTTGTACCGCTGCCTCGGTGCTTGCTTAAGACCATAGAGGGATTTCTTTAACAAGCATACTAGTTGAGGCTCGCTTTTGACTTCAAACATATGTGGCTGTTGCATGTGTATCTTTTCCTCAAGTTCACCATGAAGAAAGGCTGTAGTAACATCTAATTGCTCAAGCTCCATGTCTTTCTTTGCTGCTAGAGACAGTACAGTCCTTATTGATCTATGTTTGACAACAGGCAAAAAAACTTCTTGAAAATCTATCCCTTCTACCCGTGAAAAGCCCTTGGCAACCAATCTTGCATTGTACCTTGGTTTTTCGACTCCAGGTATACCTTCCTTTCTCTTGAATATCCATTTACATCCAACTATCCTTTGGTTGTTTGGTTTTGGTACCAATTCCCAGGTATAATTCCTTTTCAAGGAGTTCATTTCCATTTTCATAGCTTGGTACCAATTTTCTTTAGCATCAGAACCCATGGCTTCTTTTAGGCTTACAGGATCATCATCACCTATTTGTGATGCAACTGAGAATGCATAAGAGAGAAGGTTTGCATGTCCTAATCCTTTTGGTGGTTTAATGACCCTCTTGATTCTGTCCCTTGCCAGCTGATAGTGCTCCAGGTTATCCCTATCATGCAAAGATCCTTCTGATTCAGTATCATCAGGTGTGTCTTTTTGAGGAGTCAGTTGGAGATTATCAGATAGCTCCACCTCATTCTTTGTATTGTTAGGATAGTCTTGTCTCACTAAGGACTTATCAGCTTGAGTTGCATTTTTATAAGGAAAATAGTCTTCTTTGAAAGTAACATCTCGGCTGATTATAGTTCTTTGATTTTCAGGTTCTATAGAGCAAAGTTTGTAGCCTTTTACGCCTTCAGGATATCCCAGAAAAGTACATTTGATTGCTCTTGGTTCTTGTGACACCCTGACCCGTAACATTAAAATAATACAGCGGAAGTAAAATTTTCTTTAAAATATGGAAGGAGTTTCAAAATACATTTCATAAAAATGTTTACAAAATAAATACATGATCATTCAAATGACATACAAAATACAAAATAATCATTCTTATGATCATGTCCCAAAATAATACAAAATAATCCTCCTTCCAACGGTGTATGCATATGACCCCCATCCACGATCACTGTCCTGGTCGGTCGCTCTTATCTGCATCACATGAAAATAACTGAAATGAGTATAAAAACTCAGCAAGTGGAACTCTACATAGCAATGATACATAGTATACTCTGTAAAACATGGCTTTGAAATCATAAATACCATCAACTCTGAAACATGAATACTGTAGCAATACTGTAGCAATAACTGTAGCAATAGCATAACAATATGATGGTATTCTCTTTTCTATGGTTGGATTGATATCAATAGTATCTATGACTGTTGTTGCAAATATCCCATCGATATAAATCGATAACTGTGAGGGGATAAAAGCCTATGGTCGATGATCATCTAATTGCATGCAATGCTCTGACTATGATTTATCAATCCAATAGAAACATTTGAACTCTGAATAACATTTAAAGCCGTCGTTTCACAATCTCATAATATCTCTTGTATTCCCTTTTAACAATAGTGAGACATCAATGCCTCCAATAGATAATCAATGAAATCAATACATAACAATGGATCAATGGAAGGGAATAACACTTTGAAATCTTTAAAACACAATACATATATCATCATGTGAGCAAAAAGGATGAAATTCCACTTACAACCCAATAGAACACCTCAAACTTAGCTCTTGGTACACCACCTACAACAATAATCCATAAATAACACCAAAATCAACTCTATATCCACAAGTACAAGTCAAATAATCCATTAAACCAACAAAACATCAAGCCCAAGCAAACCCTTAACTCAAAACCTTAATAGAATCGCACCAAAAACTTGCCTAAGCTTCCTTATACCACGGAGAACGTCGATCTCAAGTCGGAAATCGAAACAAAGCCAAGAATCAAAGGTGGGAAGCAATTGAAATGGATGAAAACCCTTGCCAAAAGAGAGAAAATCGGAAATGGAGGAAAGAAGATAAGGTAGGTATGGCCAACAACTCCCAAAAAGTCACTTAAAAACTCGCCCATACTTACACCGCGGGTGCGGTCACACAAGCACCGCGGGTGCGCTAAGCTCACGGCAATCCAACAAAATTCCATGCACGATCACCGCGGGTGCGGTGCTACAATTACCGCGGGTGCGGTGCACACCGCGGGTGCGGTCCTTGCACTGCCGCGGGTGCGGTCATGCCACGGCCTTCAAATTCTAAAATGATGAACAGTACACCGCGGGGGCACTCCTCTAAGAGCGCGGGTGCACTCTTGCTTCGGCCAAGAACAAAATCAACGCAACTAAAATCGAACCGAAACACTGAAACGAACAACCAACAACATCTAATACCTCGAGATAATAATAACCAACAATACTATAGCCCAAAACACAACTCTAAACATCTAAATCATAACCCAAATAACAAGTAAAGCTTAAATCGTACCGTACACCGGGCTCGGCTATTACAATCTCCCCTCCTTAGAGGAATTTCGTCCGCGAAATTGACGTCACTGCACGAACAACTCAGGATACTTCTCTCTCATCTCAATCTCTGGTTCCCACGTAGCCTCCTCGATCAAATGGTTCCTCCAAAGGACTTTAACGATGCCGATCTCTTTATTCCTCAAAACTCTAACTGTGCGATCCAAAATCTGGACCGGAATCTCTTGGTACGTCAAATTCGGCGTCAAGTCCAATGGCTCGTGGCGAAGAACATGGGAAGGATCTGCAATATACTTCCTGAGCATCGATACGTGAAACACATTATGGACTCTGTCAAGATCGGGCGGTAGGGCTAATCTGTAGGCTCGGTCGCCAACTCTGTCCAATATCTCGAATGGACCAATGAATCTAGGACTCAACTTACCCTTCTTGCCAAATCTCATCACACCCTTGAGAGGTGCTATCTTCAGAAATACATGATCGCCTACCTCGAACTGCAAAGGCCTACGACGAACATCTGCATAGCTCTTCTGCCTCGACTGAGCAGTCTTCATCCTCTCTCTGATCACAGCAACAACATCGGCCGTCTGCTGGACCAACTCTGGTCCCAACATCTTCCTCTCACCAACCTCATCCCAAAACAAAGGCGATCTGCACTTCCTGCCATAAAGTGCCTCATACGGTGCCATGCCAATCGTCTCCTGGTAGCTGTTGTTGTACGTGAACTCCACCAAAGGTAACTTAGAATCCCAACTACCAGAATAATCAATAGTACAAGCTCTGGGCATATCCTCAAGAATCTGAATAACTCTCTCTGACTGACCGTCGCTCTGAGGATGATAAGCTGTACTGAAAGCTAATCGAGAACCCATAGCTCTATGAAGACTCTTCCAAAATTCGGAGGTAAACCTGGGATCACGATCAGACACAATCGACACGGGCACACCATGAAGTCTAACAATCTCTGCAATGTAGTCCTCGGCATACTGATTCATCGAGTACGTCGTCTTGACTGGAAGGAAATGAGCTGACTTGGTCAATCTATCAACAATGACCCAAATGGAATTATAACCTTTCGGCACTCTGGGAAGACCAGTCACGAAATCCATCGTAATGTGCTCCCACTTCCACTGAGGAATCGGCAAAGATAGCAATGTCCCAGCAGGTCTCTGATGCTCAATCTTCACCTGCTGACAAGTAAGGCACTGAGAAATGAACAAAGCAACATCTTTCTTCATACCTGGCCACCAGTAGAGTCGACGAAGATCCTGATACATCTTCGTACTGCCTGGATGAATCGAATAAGTTGCGGTATGAGCCTCTGTCAAGACGTCTCTACGAATATCGTCGCCAATAGGAACACAAATGCGGCCTCTGAAAGTCACCAATCCATCACCATTCGAACCAAACTCTGAATTACCCCTCTCCTCAGCTCTAGCTCTCAACTCTGTCAACTGAACATCAGTCGACTGCTCTCTACGGATCCTGTCCGTCAAAGTAGATCGAATGACCAACGCTGAAAAGCGAGCAATGGTACCTGGAATCACCAGATCAATCTCCTCTCTCTGCAAATCCATCAACAAAGGCCTCTGAAACAAAGAACTCAAAGAAGCACTCGACTTGCGACTCAACGCATCTGCCACAACGTTCGCCTTCCCTGGGTGGTAACTGATAGTCACATCATAATCCTTGACAAGCTCTAACCACCTCCTCTGTCGCATGTTGAGCTCTTTCTGCGAAAACAGATACTTCAAACTCTTGTGGTCTGTGAAGATCTCACACTTTTCGCCATACAGATAATGTCTCCAAATCTTCAGGGCGAAAACCACAGCTGCTAGCTCCAAATCATGCGTCGGATAATTCTTCTCATAGTCTTTCAACTGGCGAGAAGCATAGGCAATAACCTTACCTCGCTGCATCAGAACTGCACCAAGGCCTCTCTTCGACGCATCGGTATAGACAACGAAATCCTCAGAACCACTAGGCAAAGAAAGAACAGGAGCTGTCGTCAATCTATCCTTCAGCTCTTGGAATGCACTCTGGCAATCGATAGACCACTCGAACTTCACAGTCTTCCTCGTCAAATTGGACAATGGCAGGGCAATCTTCGAAAAACCTGAAATGAAACGACGATAATAACCCGCCAAACCAAGGAAACTGCGTACCTCAGAGACAGTAGTAGGAATAGGCCAATTCTGAATCGCCTCTATCTTCAATGGATCAACAGCAATGCCATCTCTCGAAACAACATGGCCTAGGAAAGAAATCTGATCCAGCCAAAACTCACACTTCTTCAGCTTGGCAAACAACCTCTTCTCTCGCAACAACTGAAGCACCACTCTGAGATGCTCTGCATGAAGCTCTCTGGTCTTGGAATAGATAAGAATATCGTCGATGAAAACAATGACGAAGCTATCCAAGAACGGCTTGAACACTCGGTTCATCAGGTCCATGAAGACTGAAGGGGCATTGGTCAAACCAAAAGACATCACAAGAAACTCAAAATGACCATACCTGGTCCTGAAAGCCGTCTTAGGGACATCAGACTCCCTAACCTTCAACTGATAGTAGCCAGACCGAAGATCAATCTTCGAGAATACAGTGGCACCATGGAGCTGATCAAACAAATCATCTATCCGTGGCAACGGATACTTGTTCTTGACAGTCACTTTGTTGAGCTCCCTGTAGTCGATACACAGCCGCAAAGAACCATCCTTCTTCTTAACAAAAAGAACCGGAGCTCGCCAAGGCGAAGAACTCGGGCGAATGAAACCCTTATCTAAAAGATCCTGCAACTGTGCCTTCAATTCCTTCATCTCAGTAGGAGCCATCCGGTACGGAGCCTTAGAGATAGGAACCGTACCAGGAGCTAGATTGATAACGAACTCAACATCTCTGTCCGGCGGCAAACCCGGAACATCATCCTCAAACACATCAGCAAACTCCCTCACAACATCAATATCATCTACATTCAACTTAATCAGTCTATCAACATCCACAATAGAAGCAAGAAACCCAACGCAACCACTACACAGCAATCTCTCAGCCTCAAGACAAGAAATAAAAGGAAGGACCAGCGAAGTACCTGAGCTGGCGAGAACTCCTCCCTGGCCATCATCTGCAAAAGCTACTGTCTTAGCAACACAATCGATAACTGCACGGTAAGTCGAAAGCCAATCCATGCCAAGAATAACATCGAAAGCAACCATAGGAATAACAATCAAATCAGCGAAGACAACTCGCTCCTCAATACGAACAGGGCACGCAAAGACAATCGATGTCGGGCACAAGACATCTCCCGAAGGCAAAACAACACTAAGCTGGAGGGGAAGAACAGAAGGAACTATACCCAAAGATCTCAAAAACAATTCAGACATAAAAGAATGAGTAGCACCAGTATCAATCAAAGTAGTAGCTACTCTGCCTGAAATCAAAATAGTACTAGAGATCAATGAAGAATCATGATTAATACCTTCCTTCGTCATCGTAAAGATACGACCCTGCACCTTCCCTTGGCTAGCTCCTCGTGGACAATCTCTGGCAACGTGGCCGGCCGTGCCACAACGAAAACAAGTATGAGTGCCCAATCTGCACTCTCCTCGATGATGCTTGCCACACTTTGGACACAAAGGCTTCTCGGGATCAAATGGAACTGGCGATGGTCTAGGACTCGGCTCCATCTTGCCCTTGCCCTTGAAACGATCCCTGCCCCTCTGATTAGAACCCTGGCCTCTCTGAGCAACAGCTTGATGCCTCTCTTGCCTCTCCCTGGCGATGTTCTTCTCATCCTGCTCGGCCAACAATGCTTTGGACACAATCTCCTTGAAAGTAACAGCTTTGGACATGTTGATATCACGACGAATCTCAGCTCTAAGGCCTCGAATGAAATGAGCGCCTTTATCTTTATCATTGGATGCAACATACGGAGCAAATAGGCAACCCTCTTCAAACTTCAGAATATACTGACTAACATCCATGCTCCCCTGACGAAGCTCCAAGAACTCCGTAACCTTCCTCGCTCGAAGTGCATCGGGAAAATACTTGTCGTAGAACAGGTCAGTGAACTCTGACCACTTCAGTGTCGCAACATCAACTCTGAATTTCGTGGCATTCCACCAGATACGTGCAGCTTTAACCAACGTGAACACTGCACAGCTGATTCTGTCTTTGTCCTCATACTGGAGATGATCGAAGATAGCTTCAAGCGCCTTGACCCACTCGACAGCTACTAGAGGATCTGTGCTACCTGCGAATTCCGGTGGATCCATTCTCTTGAAAGCAGAAAAGACGGCATCAGTGCCAACTGCCTGAGCAACCTGACCTCTCACTTGGCCTCGACCCTGTCCTGCTCCTTGCAATCGGAGCAACTGCTGAATCTGATCGCTATGAACTTTGGCCTGCTCCTTAAGCAACTTGCCGAACTCGTCGACAACTCTCGAGGAAGAACTATTCTCACCCTCTGCCGCCTTACGCTTAGGAGGCATACTCTACAATTGCTCACAAGACACCAATCAATATATATAACAATGGATAGATGCAAGAAAACATACCCGGACAGTTGAAAGTAGACGAAGTCATATGCATTGGTCCGAAGAACACCGCTCTGATACCACTAAATGTGACACCCTGACCCGTAACATTAAAATAGTACAGCGGAAGTAAAATTTTCTTTAAAATATGGAAGGAGTTTCAAAATACATTTCATAAAAATGTTTACAAAATAAATACATGATCATTCAAATGACATACAAAATACAAAATAATCATTCTTATGATCATGTCCCAAAATAATACAAAATAATCCTCCTTCCAACGGTGTATGCATATGACCCCCATCCACGATCACTGTCCTGGTCGGTCGCTCTTATCTGCATCACATGAAAATAACTGAAATGAGTATAAAAACTCAGCAAGTGGAACTCTACATAGCAATGATACATAGTATACTCTGTAAAACATGGCTTTGAAATCATAAATACCATCAACTCTGAAACATGAATACTGTAGCAATAACTGTAGCAATAGCATAGCAATATGATGGTATTCTCTTTTCTATGGTTGGATTGATATCAATAGTATCTATGACTGTGGTTGCAAATATCCCATCGATATAAATCGATAACTGTGAGGGGATAAAAGCCTATGGTCGATGATCATCTAATTGCATGCAATGCTCTGACTATGATTTATCAATCCAATAGAAACATTTGAACTCTGAATAACATTTAAAGCCGTCGTTTCACAATCTCATAATATCTCTTGTATTCCCTTTTAACAATAGTGAGACATCAATGCCTCCAATAGATAATCAATGAAATCAATACATAACAATGGATCAATGGAAGGGAATAACACTTTGAAATCTTTAAAACACAATACATATATCATCATGTGAGCAAAAAGGATGAAATTCCACTTACAACCCAATAGAACACCTCAAACTTAGCTCTTGGTACACCACCTACAACAATAATCCATAAATAACACCAAAATCAACTCTATATCCACAAGTACAAGTCAAATAATCCATTAAACCAACAAAACATCAAGCCCAAGCAAACCCTTAACTCAAAACTTTAATAGAATCGCACCAAAAACTTACCTAAGCTTCCTTATACCACGGAGAACGTCGATCTCAAGTCGGAAATCGAAACAAAGCCAAGAATCAAAGGTGGGAAGCAATTGAAATGGATGAAAACCCTTGCCAAAAGAGAGAAAATCGGAAATGGAGGAAAGAAGATAAGGTAGGTATGGCCAACAACTCCCAAAAAGTCACTTAAAAACTCGCCCATACTTACACCGCGGGTGCGGTCACACAAGCACCGCGGGTGCGCTAAGCTCACGGCAATCCAACAAAATTCCATGCACGATCACCGCGGGTGCGGTGCTACAATTACCGCGGGTGCGGTGCACACCGCGGGTGCGGTCCTTGCACTGCCGCGGGTGCGGTCATGCCACGGCCTTCAAATTCTAAAATGATGAACAGTACACCGCGGGGGCACTCCTCTAAGAGCGCGGGTGCACTCTTGCTTCGGCCAAGAACAAAATCAACGCAACTAAAATCGAATCGAAACACTGAAACGAACAACCAACAACATCTAATACCTCGAGATAATAATAACCAACAATACTATAGCCCAAAACACAACTCTAAACATCTAAATCATAACCCAAATAACAAGTAAAGCTTAAATCGTACCGTACACCGGGCTCGGCTATTTCAGTTCTAGCTTTCCTTGCTTTACATGTGCGTATGCTGCACAACCAAAGACCCTTAGTTGACCTAGGAGTGGTGGTTCTTGGGACCACTTTTCCATGGGTGTTAAAAATCCTAATGGGACAAAAGGAGACTTATTGATCTTATAACACACTGTAGTTGCTGCTTCGGCCCAAAAACTCTTTGGAAGTCCTGAGTGTGCCAATATGCATCTCACTCTCTCAAGGATAGTTCTATTCATTCTCTCGGCCAGCCATTCTGCTGTGGGGTGTATGGGACAGTGAAATGCCTTGATATTCCTTTACTCTTGCAAAAGTTATTGAAATCTTTTGAGCAAAACTCTAAGCCATTGTCCGTTCTGAATTTCTTTAGTCTTTTGTTAGACTGGTTTTCAACCAAAATCAGCCACTGCTTGAATCTATCTAGTGCTTCATTTTAATTTTTCAAGATGTAAACCCATACCCTTCGAGAGTAGTCATAATGATAGACATGAAATACCTTGCCCCTCCATTTGATAGAATCCTAGATGGTCCCCAGAGATCAGAGTGTACATATTCCAAAGGGGCAAAGGACAAATGAGTTCCTTTGTTGAACTTCACTCTTGTGGACTTACCTTTTATACAATCTCACAGAACTCGAGTTTTCTTAGTAGTCTATTTCCCAGAAGGCCTTGTTTTTGGAGTTCTTGTATTCCTCTATCACTGATATGCGCTAATCTTTGGTGCCAAAGAATTGAGTTTTCGAAGCCTTGTTTAGCAGCTCTGACAGATCCAGTGCATGTTCCTCCATGAAGAGTGTAAAGTCCATTTGATCTTACACCCTTCATTACAGTAAGAGAACCTTTGTATATTGTCATTTTTCCCTCCTGAGCCTTGAAGGTATACCCCAGTTGATCAAGACTTCCAAGAGAAATTAAGTTTCTCTTTAACTCAGGGACATATCTCACATCATTTAATATGAGTTCAATCCCATCATGCATGATTAGTTTTATTGTGCCAATTCCTTGGACTTGGAAAGTTTTGTTATTTCCCAGAATAACTTGTCCATCTTTTATCTCTTCAAAAGTCATGAACCAGTCTCTGTTTGGTGACATATGAAAGGAACATCTGTTGTCTAAAACCAATCTTGATCTATCTGTTGATCTCCCACGCACAGGACTTCAGCACTCTCATAGCCATCCTTTGCAACAGATGCTTCTCCATTTTCACTTCTCTTCTTACCATGTTTGAATCGTTCTGGACAATCCTTTCTGAAATGGCCTTGTTTGTGGCATAGAAAACATTTCAATTTCTTTGACTTGGGAATGAGTTTGGCCTTCTTCTTGTTGTTATTTCCCCTTCTTTCTGATTTTCCCTTTATAAACAAGCTATCTCCTAAGTCCTTGAGTTCTTTTTCTACCAGCTTGTGTGATTCTTTTGCCTTCAAAGATTTCTGAATTTCATCAAATATCATGTTCTCTTTCGCATATTTCATTGTATAAACAAATACCGAATATGAACTTGGAAGAGCATTGAGGAGAATGATAGCCTTATCTTCTTCATCAATTTCGATTCCAATGTTTTCCAAATCAAGAATGAGTTATCAAGATTTTCACAAATGGATTTCGAATCATTCATCTTGAAGCCGAAAAATTTACCTTTGAGATAAATCCTATCTTGCAGTGATTTAGTCATGTATAAGGATTCAAGTTTTGCTCAGATCCCTGCGGCTGTTTTTTCTGAGGCTACTTCTCGAAGAACTTTGTCACTCAAAAGGAGAGTGAGAGAACTGAATGATGTCTCCATCATGTCCATCTTCTAATCAGCAGTGAGTGTTTCTGGTATTTCTTCTCACCGCCTAATTCCTTAGCAAACTTTTGTTGGACAAGAACAATGTGCATCCTTCTACGCTATAGCAAAAAATCTCTGTTTCCATCGAAGCGATAAACTCAGTCTTGGAGCCCATTTTCCCAGTTCCTTGATAGCCAAGAACCTAGCTCTGATATCAGTTGTTGTACTAATTCACTTGAGTCCAAATTATATTTGTTGGTTCGATGACTAAATATATTTGGATTGAAAGCAATACACGTAAACTTACAAAAAAACAAGAAAGTAAGGAGCACACGATATTTACGTGGTTCGATCAAAATTTGATCTACATCCATGGGAGGTGTTTTCACTATTGAATCAATATACAAAATGAACAATTACAATTGCAAATTAATTCTCAACTCCACTATTTTCTCTTCTATGAATTACAAAGAAAATCTCGTGCCTTTCTTAAGAAAGCTTGTTGCCTCTTGTTCATTTTCTTCTCGGGTGATTTCTGTGTGTGTTTGTGTATGTAGCCCTCTTGACTCCACCTTGTTATATATATCTCCCATCCTTGAGGTGTAATACCCGAGATTTTATCACTGTAATCAGACATTGATTAATTAACATAATTGAGATTTCAACAGTGAATGCAAGATGCGAGTGGAGAAGCCGAGCGCCGGTACATGGAACAATATTTTTGTACAGGATGTTTGGCGCCCGAGCGGTAGAAAATGACTGGGCGAGCGCCAGTTCGCCGCAAATTGAGTACTTGGACAGAATGTCTGGCGCCCGAGCGGTATAAAATTACCGCCCGAGCGCCAGTGTACATCAAAAATAGCAACCGGACAGAGTGTTTCGCACCCGAGCTGTAGTTTTTGACCTCCCGAACACCGCTTGATATGGGTGAAGAATAAGACATGTGTCCAGGGTGCATGCAACTTGATATATATAAACTTCATTTCCCTTCATTTCATCAGCAAGAAACGAGAAAGAATTCTAGGGAAAAGCTTCAAGTTTCTTTGACGTGTAGAATTCTGATTTTTACAAAATCCCACCGTCTGATTTGCGATCCGAGCTCAGTATTATATTCTCCTCGACAAGAACTCCATAATGATGTAAGTTTTATTATGTTTTGTTATGATTCGAAAATATGATATTGAAGGAATTAGATATGATTGATATATGGTGTTCTTGTTATAGTAGACATCGTGTAAGTGAAATCGGTTGAAGAACAGATACCGTATGAGATTGTTATGAACTTTCAGAGTTGATCTGATTGAAATTATACAGATTTGGTATCAGATTGTGGTTGTTGATTGATTATGAGTTATTGGGATTGGTATATATTGATTTTGTATTACTGGTATATTGAGATTGCGATGTTATGCCGTCGAAACAGAATTAGATTGAGTTCTGATTATATCTGGTGCTGATTGGGATATATGTTGATATATCATTACAGCATAGAACAACGTATTTCGGCTACTGCAATTAAGACGCCGTATTACAATCAATGAAGAGAACATTGCCCAACATATGATGAAGTGGAATTCAACGGATACTAGAATTCAAATGCATATCAAAGTTACCGTTGAAAGCGAAGTATAAATATGACTGAAGAACAGTATAAGAGCAGAGACGATCATTCAATCTTAAGCTTGCTGTTACTCTATCAAAATCTCAGCTCACTTTCATTTGAATTACTCGTAGCAATCAAGGCTACAATCTGAGCTTATTAGCACTCTCTAAAAGCTGTTAAATTCAACTGTGCTAATATCAGTTACGTATTGAGAATATTGTGTAGAACTAAGAGTTTCAGTTTTGGCAGTTGTAAGTCCAAACTGAAGTGGTTCTGTACAAGTGTTGTACTTGATCAAAGTCTTTTAGTGAATATCCTATCTTTGTGATATAAGGGGTGACGTAGGAGTAATTAAATTCTCCGAACATCCGGAAACAACTCTTGCATATTTCTTTCAGTTTCGTATTCTATCTCTCAGTCAGTTACTTTCCGCAACTACTCCAGTTTAACTGATTGTTATTGACCAACAAGATTCCGAGATTCAGTTTGTCACTAAACTGAACTCAAGTATCGTTAAAGAACATATTTTAAGTGTAAGTGTTTATTCAACCCCCCCCCCCCCTTCTAAACACTCTTGTTACGACAACCGATCCTATCAAGTGGTATCAGAGCCGTCGAATCTTGTTCTTGAATACTTCTGATCTATAAATCTGCTAGCATGACTTCATTCAATAAAATTCCTATGTTCTCAAGAGAAGATTTCGATGACTGGAAAATCAAAATGCAGGCTCACTTAACTGCACAGGATGATGACATGTGGTATGTCATAACAGACGGACCCATGAAGATTCTAAAAGCAAACACAGCAATAGCCATAACTGAAGGGGCAATACAGAGAATTCAAAAGCCCAGAGAAGAGTGGACAACTGAAGACAAAAGGAAAGCTAATCTTGACAATGTGGCCAAGGATACTCTATACAAAACACTGGACAAAGCAACCTTCAACAAAAGAAAGATGTGCAAAACAGCAAAAGAAATTTGGGAGAAGTTGATTCAGTTATATGAAGGAAATGACCAAACAAAAGAAGATAAACTCTCAGTTGCTGTCCAGAAATTTGATAATATCAAAATGAAGGTTGGAGAATCAATGAACGAGTATGATGAAAGGGTGAGCAGTATTGTGAATGAATTAAATGCACTCGGAAAAGTGTATACCAACAAAGAGGTTACACTAAAAGTGATGAGAGGTCTTCCAAAGGAATGAGATGTCAAAACCATGGCTATGAGAGAATCTAAAGACTTGAACCAGATCGAACTTCATGAACTATTTGCAGACTTAAAAGCTTATGAATTTGAATTACAAACCAGATCGAACTCCTACAACTACAACTGCTTTAGCAGCTGTCAGAACTGAACCAACTAGTTCAGTTGAGAAATCTGCTGATCATTTAAGCAATGATGCTATGTCATTATTCATCAAAAAGTTTGGGAGGTTCATGAGAAAGAACCAAGGAAACCTTCAGAAGCATTACCAGAGAAATAATTCCAAATAAGAAACAAATGCTTGCTACAATTGTGGCAAAACAGGTCATTACATTGCTGACTGTCCTAAACCTAAAAAGGACAGTCAAGGATCAACTGATAGAAGAAAGAAACCATATGAGCATAAGAGAAGACCCAGAGATGATAAGAAAACCTACAGAAAGAAACACGAAGTTTTATTAGCTGAAGAGAACAAATCCAAATGGGCAGTCAGAACCAGAAAGCTCATATAGCTCAAGTGATGAAGAGGAAGTCAAATGTCTAATGGAAAATGATACTGAAGCAGAATCTACAAGTCAACAGGTATTTGATTTCAGTTCAACTGATTTTACACGAGAAGAACTCATTTTAACATTGCATGAAATGGTAAGTGAGTACCAGAAACTTGCATCATCATTTGAGGAAATAAAGTCAAAGCAAAATGATCCCATGGACAACAAAACCAAAACTGATAAATCAGTTGATAGGTTGAGTCTAGAAATGGAAATTGCTGAGCTAAAAGCAGAGAGAAAGAAAGATCGGTCACTGATCCAGAAATTGATCCTTGAAAATTCAAAACAAACTGAACTCATTCAATCCTGGAATAAGTCGTCTACTGCATTGAATGAGATGCATAATTCACAAAAATCAGTTTCTGATAAAACTGGTTTAGCATTCAGTAATCAAGGAGAAACGTTTTCAAATGATACTCAACCAAAGCTGACAATGAACGAAGGGAAGTACATTCAATTTGTCAGAACACCAGTAGAATAAGAGAAATTTGAGCTCAGCAAACTGAATGAAAAACCTATTGAAAATATGTATAAAGCCAGAAGACATGGAGTTGGTTACAGTCCAAAAATCTCTACTGACTCAGAAAATCATTCATCAAAGAGATTCAGCAAGAGATATTCAAATTATTATAACTGCAAACCAGTCCTGAAAAGATACAGACTAAACAATCAGTTGAACCAAGCTAAAATACATACTGTATCATCTGTACACTATTCACCAAGCACACAAAGACCGAGAAAAACTATTTGGAATACAGCTACTGGAAAGTCAGTTAGACTAATCCAAGTATGGGTTCCAAAGGGACTAATAAGCTTTGGACCCAAATAGATATGGGTACCAAATCAAATTATGTGTGTGCTTGAAGGTCACATGTACAAATAAAAGTTCAATATGGTATTTGGACAGCAGTTGCTCACGACATATGACAGGAGATGCAAGTATGCTATCTCAACTAATCAAATATAGTGGTCCAAACATCAGTTTTGGAGATAATTCCAAAGGTAAAACCGTGGGTAAGGGTAAGATTATCCATAGTAACTTTACTATTAAAGATGTTCTATTAGTAGAGAATCTGAAGTATAACTTAATTAGTATCAGTCAGTTATGTGACAATGGATTCTCGGTACAATTTGATAAAAATTCATGCTTAGTTAAAACATCAACTGATGAAATCATACTAACTGGCAAACGATGTGGAAACACATACAAAGTCAGTTGGAATGAACAGCCTCATGCACCAGTCTGCTTCATTGCTTCAAAATCATGTCAAAACTGGTTATGGCATAAAACGTTAAATCATTTAAATTTTAAATCCATTGCTTATCTGAGTAAACATGAACTTGTAACTGGTTTGCCCAAAATAAATTTTTCAAAATAAAAACTTTGCTCAGCATGTCAGTATAGAAAACAAGTACGATCTTCTTTCAAAAACAAGGGCTGTAAATCTTCATCCCGATGCTTAGAACTATTGCACATGGATCTCTTCGGTCCAATACCAGTCATGAGCTTAGGGGGAATGAAATAGACCTTGGTGGTCGTAGATGATTTTTCAAGATTTACTTGGGTTATATTTCTTAAATCCAAAGACCATACGGCTGCACAACTGATTAAACTCTTCAAAAGACTTTTAAATGAAAAATCAGTTGGGATTGATCGAATCAGATCTGATCGAGGAACTGAATTCATCAATCAAACACTTTCAAGTTTTCTAGAAAATGCTGGAATCAAGCATGAGCTCTCAGCAGCAAGAACTCCTCAGCAAAACGGTGTAGCTGAGAGAAGAAATCGGACCCTTAAAGAAGCTGCTAGAACAATGCTTGATGATTCTGGCATTTCTCAAAGATTTTGGACAGAGACAGTAAACACTGCATGTTATACTCAGAACAAATCAATGATTAATAAGAATCATATGAAAACACCATATGAGATCTGGCATGGAAGAAAAAGTATAATCACTTATTTCAAAATATTCGGCTGTAGATGTTTTATTCACGATAATGGTAAAAATTACTTAAAACATTTGATGCCAAATCTGCAGAAGGAATATTCCTTGGATATTCATCAGTTAGTATAGCTTATAGAGTTTTTAATAAGAAAACTTTAAATGTTGAAGAATCAGCGCATGTTGATTTTGATGAAACTGTATTAACTGATAAGCCAACTGATCAAGTTGAGCTAGCTGATCGATTTACAGATATCAGTTTGGAAGATGATGACAAAGAAGAAAGTCATAACGATCAAGACATCTTTCAAACACCAGAACCAGAAATATTGGATCAATTAAATGAGCAGGAAGTCAATGATGACAATCAGTTAATAAAGCAAACTGATAACATTCAAATACCAGCTGACAAGGCATCAACTGAAGCTGAAAATTGCATTTAGTTACCATCTGAAGCAATTGCTGATGAAACAAATGCAGAGTACAGATGGAGAAAATCACATCCACCACATCTGGTAATAGGAAATCCATCTGATCCAGTAAGAACGCGCAATCAAATGTTAAATTTATTTATTCATTCAGCTTTTGTTTCACAACTGGAACCAAAGAAAATTGATGAAGCTCTTGCTGATCCTAACTGGGTAAATGCTATGCAAGAAGAGCTGAATCAGTTCACTCACAATAATGTCTGGAACTTAGTTCCAATACCAACTTCAAAAACCATTATAGGTACAAAATGGGTGTACATGAATAAACTAAACGAGGACGGTTCAGTTATACGCAACAAAGCAAGACTAGTAGCACAAGGATATAGACAAGAAGAAGGAATTGACTACGATGAGACGTATGCTCCAGTTGCAAGATTGGAAGCAATCAGAATATTCCTTGCTTATGCATCTCACAAAAACTTCAAAGTTTACCAAATGAATGTGAAGAGTGCATTCCTAAATGGTCAGTTACAAGAAGAAGTATATGTTGAACAACCTCCAGGTTTTGTAAATTATAAACTTCCTGATCATGTATACTATTTGAACAAAGCATTATATGGTCTTAAACAAGCTCCCAGGGCTTGGTACGAAACTCTTTCAAAATTCCTAACTGATCATGAATTTTCAGTCGGATCAGTTGATAAGACCTTGTTCAAATTCATTAAAATAATCATATTCTATTAGTTCAAGTTTATGTTGATGATATAATTTTTGGGTTAGTTGGGGCTTGGTACGAAACTCTTTCAAAATTCCTAACTGATCATGACTTTTCAGTCGGATCAGTTGATAAGACCTTGTTCAAATTCATTAAAATAATCATATTCTATTAGTTCAAATTTATGTTGATGATATAATTTTTGGGTCAACTAACCCCAAATTGTGAGAAAAGTTTGCTGAGTTAATGCATGATAAGTTTGAAATGAGTATGATGGGTGAACTGACATTCTTTCTTGCACTGCAAGTGAAGCAACTGGAAACTGGTATATTCATTAGTCAAACAAAATATACAAAGAAGCTGCTAAAGAAATTTGGTATGGAATCATGTTCAGCCGCAACAACTCCCATGAGCTCATCAGTTAAACTAGACACTGACGAAGGGGTAATATCAGTAGAAGCGACATTATACAGAGGGTTAATAGGTTCATTGTTATACCTAACAGCCAGTCGCCCTGATATTGTTTTTGCTGTCTGTATGTGTGCCAGATTTCAAGCAAACCCTAAGCAATCACATTTCTCAGGTGCTAAAAGAATTCTGAGATATCTTAAGGACACACAAAATGTTGGGCTATGGTATTCCAAAGACTCCACCTTCAATTTAGTTGGTTACTCAGATGCAGATTATGCAGGATGTAAGCTTGATCGCAAAAGTACAAGTGGATCTTGTCAGTTCTTAGGAGATAGACTGATCTCTTGGTTCAGCAAGAAGCAGACATCCATAGCTACCTCAACAACAGAAGCAGAATATCTTGCTGCTGGTAGCTGTTGTGCACAACTGATCTGGATTCAGCAACAACTGAAGGATTATAGAGTAACATCAACTGAATCGCCCATATTTTGTGATAATACCAGCACAATTGCCATCACTTACAATCCAGTTCTTCACTCAAGGACCAATCATATAGATTTCAGGCATCACTTCATCAGGGATCATGCGTTAAAGAAGGATATTCGACTAGAATATATTTCAACTGAACAGCAAGCAGCTGACATCTTCACAAAACCATTACCTGAGGCTAAGTTTTCTTATTTCCGAAATATTCTTGGTTTAATTGATTTATCTTAGAAATTATCAGTAATATTACTTCATTAACAGAATTATACGAAGAAAAGAAGAACACAACAAATTAAAATTAACACTTCATTAAGAATACCAACGTTCCCATTTTACAGAAGATATCATGGCATCAACTGAATCTAGCCACGCCCTAACCCAATCATTTAACTCATAAATTCGAACTCTAGCAAATGCCCTAGATTTCGAAATCTTATCAACAACATGCCACTCCTTCCATAGCATCGCCTCCAAAAGACATTTGTCTTCAACCAAATCCCTAACATGTCTAACTTCAAAACGCTCAAGGTACTTCAGTGCTCTTGCCTCCTGAGCACGAGTAGGAATAGCACAACTGTCACTCACCCTCTTCAACTCATGAATCTTTTCCCATGTTGACAACACCTTCTGAAAGACATAAATCTCCATCTTTCTCTTGATATCTGTCAAATGATGGGTTGACTGCTCAGTAACATGAACATGAGTGCTACTGCATGCATCAGAATCAGACATATTGAAATATTTTTGAACTGATGTTGCATCCCATCTTTATCACTATCATCTTATTTATAGGAAAATAACGTTGGAGAAACTGAAGAGTCTCACGACAATTAATGTGTCTTTCACATTTACCGAGGATTTTAAGTTGTCAGTTGCTCATAGTCAACTGACACCAGTTCTAATTCTGTTAATAATTGTTTAAATAGTCCCAGTTCATAATCAACATATGACAGTTAGTTTCTGATCAGTTTATGTCACAACTGATAAAATATATCACTTGCAGAAAAACAGAGTTAAAATCAGATAAATATTTCATTACTTATAAATGTTTGTCTGGATTACATCATCATACATATTCTCCACAACAATTATCCAGAATTTCAGCCAAACAGATAAAGAAGAAGGAGCAGTCATGAGAAAGCTGTGAGAATGAGCTATGCGCCTCAGGATCTTCAATTCCTTGCGGAGCATCAGCTGATACATGTGATCATCCTTGAAGACGTCCACCCACACAGCAATATTCAAGTGTTCTCGCACTTGATTCAGTTCTGCCACCAATTCAGGAGTAGTGGCCTCCCCAGAATTGTACAAGAGCTCAAGCTCCTGCAATCGCTCCCAGTAATGCAAACTTTTATAGAAGACTTCGTCTTCAATCTCAGCTTTCCTGGCCTCTACAGAAAAGGGAGAAATACTTGAGTCACCAGTATCAGACATCTTTGAATATTTTGAATGATATGTCTCAAAACTAACTGAGTGATTTCTATTTATAAGAAAATATCAAGAAAGCTGAAGAGTCGTCAATGGTTCAGCAAGACCAATAACTTCTTGCACTCTTAAAATTATTTTATAGCACTATTTTAATTACGTTATGCACCAATTTAGGGGGAATATTAATTTTAAAAAAGTTAACTGAGAAGACAGTTGTTTGTAACTTCTCAACTGAAATAAATCAATTTCCCAACTGATCGTTCAGTTGGATTGTTTACAAATCTTCTCACATACGTTAACTAATTAAAATTTATTATATTCTAAATCAATTGACGTGACTGCAGATTGACGACGTGGCTTACTCTAAAACCGCTAATCTTTATACACACGATTACAGCACACGTACACCTATTTTTTATTCAAAATTTTCATGGACTGACACGTGTCCAGAATTTGAACATTCACGCTCAAATGTATTATACCCGCTTCAATTCAGTTCTTCTCCTTCACGCACACAATCAGTTCTAAGAGCATACTAATTTCCAAAGCTTGTTTTCTACGAATTTCAGATCATCTTACCTTCCGAAATGGCTAATCAGATCCCTGCTCACATGATGAATGCCATGGCAATCGATTTTGACTCAGTCTTATCCATCCAAGAAGATGATATCAAAAATGTATTTCTGAAAATTGAATCTGCTGGACTCAGGATGTTCTTGGGACAATCTTCACAAGAAATATACTCGAAGGAAGTGAATGAATTCTATCTGAAAGAGTATGTCACTGTTGAAGGAAATATCGCTGTCACTATCAATGATCAGTTGCTGATCATATCTGAAGAAAACTTTGGAGAAATATTTTCCTTGCCGACTGATGGATATGTAAGTTTCTCTGAAGTTAAAACATTTGATATTGAGCAAATGCAATCCTCATTATCTGCTGATGGGCGGAAAATCAAAGTCTCCGACCCAAAGAAAGAACTGAAACCAGAAATTCAGTTGTTGGCTGATATTGTAGCAAAAGGAATTTTAGCCAAAGCTGGCTCATATGCAGCTCTCCCTCTTGAGAAATTCCAGGTGATGACAATCATCATGGGTGAGAAGAAAGCAACCTGGAGGTACATTATTTTCAGCATTCTAAAGAATATGCTTCAATCAACAAAACAGTCCAGGAGGTTTGCTATTCCAATCAGTTATATTCTGAAACTAAAAGGACTGGTAGCTAACAATGCCGAAAAATTCTCCAAATTCAAGATATTCACTGCCAAGAATATATTGCCACCAAAAATCAAGATGGATCTCTCGCCTAAACAATTCGTAAAAGTCAAGAAGGAGATTGGGATACAGCAAGCTGCTCCTAAATCAGTCAAAAAAGCCAAGACGCTGGCCCAACTGAAGGCTACAAAGCGAAAACTGATTCTCAGTGAAACAGATTCTGAGAAAACTCCATCTCCCAAACTTATCAAGAAACCGAGAACACAAAGAACCAAAACAATATCAGCAGTGGGACCAACCATTACTGAGAAACTATCTCAGTCAGCTGCTCAAACACCTATTCAGGCTATTCCATTGCAGGTCATCCCTCCTGATGATACAATTCCAACTGAAAAGATACCCACGAGAGTAAAAGCTCAATTCACTAGTGTAAATCAACCCACTATTTTACCTCAAGCTAGACCAAAAGGCGTCACATTGAAGGAACCAGCGGAGTCTACAAAATCTGGCTTACAAATTCCTCATATTCTAACCACAGAGAAGGGAAAAGGCAAGCTTGAGGAGGAACCAAGTCCATCTCACTCCATTCAAACTCATATCGATCTAATATGGGAAGAGGTAAATACATTTGCCACATCAAAACTCACAGCCTTTGACCGTTGGAAAAGCTTCAGGACTGAAATTTTTGCCAAGAAACTGAAGCACAAATCCAAATTGAAGATGTTAATTAAACTAGAAAAGATAATTTTGAGGGTAGTTAAAGCTGCTACCATTCTTCAAGCACTGGAAAGGAGACAATATTTCTTTGATCAAATACGAGCTAAGAAACTGACTAAGATGCTTAGACAGTTGAAAGAAAACTACAACCCCACAGGGCCAACTGCATATCAAGATAGAGTTGTGTTCACTCAACTGGATGCAGATCTTAGTGGTCTACAAAAGGAAATAAGGTTTTGGGAACAAGATCAAGAACTTGTTTTTCCAGAAAAATCTTCAGGAACAGAGGAATACAAATCTTCATCACCTCAGAAGAATGAATCTCCTGAAGAACTCATTGCTGAAAAATCAGCCCAGGAGGTTCCACAAACAACAGCCGGGGATCAACATTTGTACTCTGAGACTGAACTTACCTTCGCCAATATTGATGAAATCATTCAGTCAGTTGCTCAGGAAGCTCAAACTGAAGCACATAATCTTGAATCAGTTGATCCTCTGACTGAACAAAAAGAACAAGAAGTTCTGGTTACATCTGAAAACCCAGTTCAAACTTTTATTGCTAAAGAAGATATTCAATTCTGTGATAATCCAGAACCAACTCAATTTTTTGTTGATCCAGAAACAGTTCAGCAAGTAACATCTGAAACTGAAGAGGAAACTGAAGTGTTCATTCAGAACCAAGAGGAAACATTCACTAAATCTGTGGAAGAGCAATTGCCCAATGTTGGAAGCCTTCAAACTAGAGAACCCCCTCAAGTTTTAGCTGTTGATCAAACAGAAGAACAAGGCCATGACTCTTCAACAGCAGTTTCCACAGATAACCCTGTTATTATAGAACAAAGTGTTTCTGATGCTCAGAAGCAACCTTCTTCATCTCAAGGTCAAGAAGAGGCAGTTGATCGAACTATGATAATTTTCACTCCTCCAGAACAAGTGCCAGATCAGGAAGATATAGGAGTCATGTCTCCTGAAATCTCAAATTCAGAAGCACTGTTCAATGAAATCAACACCATCGAGACAAATATGAATCAAATAATGGATGCCATCAAATCCATTCAGTCAACCCAATACTATCATTCTGTAAAGCTGAATGGATCCGAAGATTTTGTTTTTGCAAAGCTGAAGAATATTCAAGAAGTTGTAACTGAACTTTCAGTTGCCATAGAACACAAGCCGAACAAAGCAACAACTGCTGCTCCTTTCGTTGCTCAAGATGTGATCAACCAACGAGTAGAAAGACTAGAAACCTCTGTTGCAAACAAAATAGACTCACTGCAAACCTCAGTTCTTACTGCCATCTCCAGTATTTCAGCCGATGTCGGCATTCTATCTACTGAAGTTCGACAATTGTCTATCAACATGGCTCAGTTTGACAAAAAGGGGGAAGTTAGTATGACTTAGAAAAAGCATTGAAGAGCAGTTAGCAGTTTAGAAGTTTATTTTGAGACAATTTTTGTTAAGAAGCAGTCTATAAGAGTTCAAATCCTTCAGTTAATAAATGCTTAGTTTTGTCAAACACCAAAAAGGGGGAAATTGTTGGAAACCAAATTTCGGAGTTTGACAAACTGAAGAAACTAACTGAATTATGAAGACAACTGAATAATTAGAACCAGCTGAACTAATGAAGAAAACTGATCAGTTGGAAACCGATCAGTTAATACACTCAGCCGCATAAGTTTCAGTCAAAACTGATCTCAACTGAATGCTTCTCGGGAAAGAACATTCAACCGACAAAATGACATAGTAAACAGCAAATGAATATGGAAAGATGCACCTAAATCATTACAGCATAGAACAACGTATTTCGGCTACTGCAATTAAGACGCCGTATTACAATCAATGAAGAGAACATTGCCCAACATATGATGAAGTGGCATTCAACGGATACTAGAATTCAAATGCATATCAAAGTTACCGTTGAAAGCGAAGTATAAATATGACTGAAGAACAGTAGAGGAGCAGAGACGATCATTCAATCTTAAGCTTGCTGTTACTCTGTCAAAATCTCAGCTCACTTTCATTTGAATTACTCGTAGCAATCAAGGCTACAATCTGAGCTTATTAGCACTCTCTAAAAGCTGTTAAATTCAACTGTGCTAATATCAGTTACGTATTGAGAATATTGTGTAGAACTAAGAGTTTCAGTTTTGGCAGTTGTAAGTCCAAACTGAAGTGGGTCTGTACAAGTATTGTACTTGATCAAAGTCTTTTAGTGAATATCCTATCTTTGTGATATAAGGGGTGACGTAGGAGTATTAAATTCTCCGAACATTTAGAAACAACTCTTGCATATTTCTTTCGGTTTCGTATTCTATCTCTCAGTCAGTTACTTTCCGCAACTACTCCAGTTTAACTGATTGTTATTGACCAACAAGATTCCGAGATTCAGTTTGTCACTAAACTGAACTCAAGTATCGTTAAAGAACAAATTTTAAGTGTAAGTGTTTATTCAACCCCCCCTTCTAAACACTCTTGTTACGACAACCGATCCTATCAGTGCTACTACTGGCTGTAAGTTAGCTTTCCAACCTACTGTCGTGCCATTGATAGTGAATATGTAACCAGTTAGGGACTTCCTAGTGTCAACATTGCCAGCATAATCTGAGTTCACATACCCTGCTATCAAGTTATCATTTTCTCTTGAATCTTTGAAGATTAAACCGGTGTTTGTACCGCTGCCTCGGTGCTTGCTTAAGACCATAGAGGGATTTCTTTAACAAGCATACTAGTTGAGGCTCGCTTTTGACTTCAAACATATGTGGCTGTTGCATGGGTATCTTTTCCTCAAGTTCACCATGAAGAAAGGCTGTAGTAACATCTAATTGCTCAAGCTCCATGTCTTTCTTTGCTGCTAGAGACAGTACAGTCCTTATTGATCTATGTTTGACAACAGGCAAAAAAACTTCTTGAAAATCTATCCCTTCTACCCGTGAAAAGCCCTTGGCAACCAATCTTGCATTGTACCTTGGTTTTTCGACTCCAGGTATACCTTCCTTTCTCTTGAATATCCATTTACATCCAACTATCCTTTGGTTGTTTGGTTTTGGTACCAATTCCCAGGTATAATTCCTTTTCAAGGAGTTCATTTCCATTTTCATAGCTTGGTACCAATTTTCTTTAGCATCAGAACCCATGGCTTCTTTTAGGCTTACAGGATCATCATCACCTATTTGTGATGCAACTGAGAATGCATAAGAGAGAAGGTTTGCATGTCCTAATCTTTTTGGTGGTTTAATGACCCTCTTGATTCTGTCCCTTGCCAGCTGATAGTGCTCCAGGTTATCCCTATCATGCAAAGATCCTTCTGATTCAGTATCATCAGGTGTGTCTTTTTGAGGAGTCAGTTGGAGATTATCAGATAGCTCCACCTCATTCTTTGTATTGTTAGGATAGTCTTGTCTCACTAAGGACTTATCAGCTTGAGTTGCATTTTTATAAGGAAAATAGTCTTCTTTGAAAGTAACATCTCGGCTGATTATAGTTCTTTGATTTTCAGGTTCTATAGAGCAAAGTTTGTAGCCTTTTACACCTTCAGGATATCCCAGAAAAGTACATTTGATTGCTCTTGGTTCTAGCTTTCCTTGCTTTACATGTGCATATGCTGCACAACCAAAGACCCTTAGTTGACCTAGGAGTGGTGGTTCTTGGGACCACTTTTCCATGGGTGTTAAAAATCCTAATGGGACAAAGGGAGACTTATTGATCTTATAACACACTGTAGTTGCTGCTTCGGCCCAAAAACTCTTTGGAAGTCCTGAGTGTGCCAATATGCATCTCACTCTCTCAAGGATAGTTCTATTCATTCTCTCGGCCAGCCATTCTGCTGTGGGGTGTATGGGACAGTGAAATGCCTTGATATTCCTTTACTCTTGCAAAAGTTATGGAAATCTTTTGAGCAAAACTCTAAGCCATTGTCCGTTCTGAATTTCTTTAGTCTTTTGTTAGACTGGTTTTCAACCAAAATCAGCCACTGCTTGAATCTATCTAGTGCTTCATTTTTATTTTTCAAGATGTAAACCCATACCCTTCGAGAGTAGTCATAATGATAGACATGAAATACCTTGCCCCTCCATTTAATAGAATTCTAGATGGTCCCCAGAGATCAGAGTGTACATATTCCAAAGGGGCAGAGGACAAATGTGTTCCTTTGTTGAACTTCACTCTTGTGGACTTACCTTTTATACAATCCTCACAGAACTCGAGTTTTCTTAGTAGTCTATTTCCCAGAAGGCCTTGTTTTTGGAGTTCCTGTATTCCTCTATCACTGATATGTGCTAATCTTTGGTGCCAAAGAATTGAGTTTTCGAAGCCTTGTTTAGCAGCTCTGACAGATCCAGTGCAAGTTCCTCCATGAAGAGTGTAAAGTCCATTTGATCTTACACCCTTCATTACAGTAAGAGAACCTTTGTATATTGTCATTTTTCCCTCCTGAGCCTTGAAGGTATACCCCAGTTGATCAAGACTTCCAAGAGAAATTAAGTTTCTCTTTAACTCAGGGACATATCTCACATCATTTAATATGAGTTCAGTCCCATCATGCATGATTAGTCCCACCACGCACAGGACTTCAGCACTCTCATAGCCATCCTTTGCAACAGATGCTTCTCCTTTTCACTTCTCTTCTTACCATGTTTGAATTGTTCTGGACAATCCTTTCTGAAATGGCCTTGTTTGTGGCATAGAAAACATTTCAATTTCTTTGACTTGGGAATGAGTTTGTCCTTCTTCTTGTTGTTATTTCTCCTTCTTTCTGATTTTCCCTTTATAAACAAGCTATCTCCTAAGTCCTTGAGTTCTTTTTCTACCAGCTTGTGTGATTCTTTTGCCTTCAAAGATTTCTGAATTTCATCAAATATCATGTTCTCTTTCGCATATTTCATTGTATAAACAAATACCGAATATGAACTTGGAAGAGCATTGAGGAGAATGATAGCCTTATCTTCTTCATCAATTTCGATTCCAATGTTTTCCAAATCAAGAATGAGTTATCAAGATTTTCACAAATGGATTTCGAATCATTCATCTTGAAGCCGAAAAATTTACCTTTGAGATAAATCCTATCTTGCAGTGATTTAGTCATGTATAAGGATTCAAGTTTTGCTCAGATCCCTGCGGCTGTTTTTTCTGAGGCTACTTCTCGAAGAACTTTGTCACTCAAAAGGAGAGTGAGAGAACTGAATGATGTCTCCATCATGTCCATCTTCTAATCAGCAGTGAGCGTTTCTGGTATTTCTTCTCACCGCATAATTCCTTAGCAACCTTTTGTTGGACAAGAACAATGTGCATCCTTCTACGCTATAGCAAAAAATCTCTATTTCCATCGAAGCGATAAACTCAGTCTTGGAGCCCATTTTCCCAGTTCCTTGATAGCCAAGAACCTAACTCTGATATCAGTTGTTGTACTAATTCACTTGAGTCCAAATTATATTTGTTGGTTCGATGACTAAATATATTTGGATTGAAAGCAATACATGTAAACTTACAAAAAAACAAGAAAGTAAGGAGCACACGATATTTACGTGATTCGATCAAAATTTGATCTACATCCATGGGAGGTGTTTTCACTATTGAATCAGTATACAAAATGAACAATTACAATTGCAAATTAATTCTCAACTCCACTATTTTCTCTTCTATGAATTACAAAGAAAATCTCGTGCCTTTCTTAAGAAAGCTTGTTGCCTCTTGTTCATTTTCTTCTCGGGTGATTTCTGTGTGTTTGTGTATGTAGCTCTCTTGACTCCACCTTGTTATATATATCTCCCATCCTTGAGGTGTAATACCCGAGATTTTATCACTGTAATCAGACATTGATTAAATAACATAATTGAGATTTCAACAGCGAATGCAAGATGCGAGTGGAGAAGCCGAGCGCCGGTACATGGAACAATATTTTTGTACAGGATGTTTGGCGCCCGAGCGGTAGAAAATGACTGGGCGAGTGCCAGTTCGCCACAAATTGAGTACTTGGACAGAATGTCTGGCGCCCGAGCGGTAGAAAATTATCGCCCGAGCGCCAGTGTACATCAAAAATAGCAACCGGACAGAGTGTTTCGCACCCGAGCTGTAGTTTTTGACCGCCCGAACACCGCTTGATATGGGTGAAGAATAAGACATGTGTCCAGGGTGCATGCAACTTGATATATATAAACTTCATTTCCCTTCATTTCATCAGCAAGAAACGAGAAAGAATTCTAGGGAAAAGCTTCAAGTTTCTTTGACGTGTAGAATTCTGATTTTTACAAAATCCAACCGTCTGATTTGCGATCCGAGCTCAGTATTATATTCTCCTCGACAAGAACTCCATAATGATGTAAGTTTTATTATGTTTTGTTATGATTCGGAAATATGATATTGAAGGAATTAGATATGATTGATATATGGTGTTCTTGTTATAGTAGACATCGTGTAAGTGAAATCGGTTGAAGAACATATACCGTATGAGATTGTTATGAACTTTCAGAGTTGATCTGATTGAAATTATACAGATTTGGTATCAGATTGTGGTTGTTGATTGATTATGAGTTTTTGGGATTGGTATATACTAATTTTGTATTACTGGTATATTGAGATTGCGATGTTATGCCGTCGAAACAGAATTAGATTGAGTTCTGATTATATCTGGTGCTGATTAAGTTATATGTTGATATGGTATTCCTCGAATATGTCATTCCAGATTGATATTGAAGATTTCGAAGACATAACAGAGCCGAAACCTGACACAAGAAAGGTATAAATCAATGTTATCCGGGAGATATGACTCAAGTTATACTTGACTTGAATTTCCCTAAACCACATACTTGTTTGATATTTTTGTAATATCTTGGTAATAATTATATGAATGTACTTATTCTATTTATTTATAGAATAACAGAGAATAGAAGATAGATTATGAGAACGAGTCATTGGCAGATGTGCCAAGTCTTGGGCAGAGGTGCCTAGACAATGGATGTTTGGTTATATCGATGTTGCTTAGGAGTAGATCGACTTCTATTGCAGAGATTCGATATGATATACCAATTTCAGGGAACCGAAATCCCTAGACTAGACTAGATCAGAGCCGAGTCAGAGATATGAGTTTGAGTTACAGTTTTATATCATTTCATATTTCAGATTGATACATGTGATTGATACTGTTATATGCTTTTATATGATTGCATGTATACGCTGTTTATACTGGGAATGTTATTCTCACCGGAGTTATCCGGCTGTTGTTGTGTTTGTTTGTGTGCATGACAACAGGTGGGACATGATCAGGGTCAAGAAGAGGATGAAAGATCAACATTGGCGTGGAGATTCGGACCAAGAAGTAGAATATGATTCAACACTTGATATATAGTAGTGAACCGTAGTTTGACTTTAATGTAAATGTACAAGACTTGTATTTTTACGTTGATGTTTATATCAAACTGATTCTATTTTGTTCAGCACTTGTATTTAAAAAAAAAAATTAGACCCAGTTTATTTATTTGATCCAATTATCCCAAAAAATGATTAAGAAATGAATTAGCGTCTGGGTCCCCACATGAGACAAACATCTTGATGAATATATTCAGTAATCAAGTGCTGGTGCTAACTTTTCTCCTTTGTCCAACCAACTTTTAGTCGTTTTAACCGATTCTTCAACCAACTTGGTTGCTGACATAATACAAGAAATATAGTGAGTGGTTGTACATCGTAAAATATTATAGTGAAATTCTTTTCATCTTGCCCATGATTTTTACCATAATAATTTTTAGGGGTTTTTCACATAAATATCCGTATCCAATTAATTCTTTATTTTCATATTTATTATCTCAAGTTGCCGTACATGGGACCAACAAATGGTATCAGAGGTTTAAATTTCTAAAATTCTGTGAAACATCTACTTATTTAAAATTCGATATTTTTTTTTTGTAAAAGCTCACATTTTCGAAATATGCACTTAAATATTTTGCATGCATGCAACCCTACTGAAAACATAGCATTTAAAAATAATCGTAAAAGTTTAATAACTTAAAACAGTGCAGTTAAAATGGCCAAACTCGACCAACAGAAAAAGCGTAACATAACGAGTAAAAATATTGAAATCAGCAACGTACAAAACCAATGCATAAAATACTCATGTCCTCTCAAAAATCATAAAAACATCATGTGCGGAAGAAACATGGTGCTCTGGTCGTGCACGCAAATCCAGTCCTGCCGACTCAGAGTTCAGCACATCCAGTCCCCTCGTAAACATGATCACCTGCATCACACATGCCTAGTGAGTCTAAAGACTCAACACATGTAGTGGAAATAACAAGTACATATACATAGCACGCTGCAGTGAAAATATACTGTAATAACCATACCTTGCATGAACTTTAAAAGCATAAATGTAAACGTGTCATATGAAATCGTAACATGTCAAAACAGCTCATCATTATCATCATTTCCTTATACATCATTTCCTTTGGTGAATTCTGTTCATCAGTTGTGATTCTTGTACATCATCATCATTTACGATGGATCCATCTACATAGAACCGCGGTACCCGGCGGCTGTTGAACATCATTGATAGAAATACCTATCCACTTTGTCTAGGCCTTATCATCAGCATTTACATATACATATTAAGCATTTACATATACTTCGATAGACACAACTAATTCTCATCCTTCAAAACATCATGATTTTAATCACTTATCAAAATCATGCACATGCGTAAATTTTCTTGGTCATGCAACATATATTTCATAGATTCATAAAAATTATGGTCATGATGCGTAAAAATTTAAAAACATGATAAATTTGGGCTCAGGGCGCTGCCAGGACTAAGATCTCACCCCGGGTGCAAAATGACCATTTTGCCCTTGGAAACCCAAAATGACAATTTTACCCCTAAGCCTCTGAATTTTGACCCGAAGCTTACCAAACTCCTTAAAACATCCCAAAACATAATAAAAAAATTTCATAGATGTAAACTCGAGCCCATTTCAAAACTTAACCGATTCGTTTTAAAACTTGGACCGGGTCCAGTTTTAACCCGAATCGACACGAAACTTAATCAAATTTTCCCAAACTCAAACCATGCCTAAAATACGTCCTACCAGCCAGTAAACCACATTTTACAGCATGCTATGACCCACGCAAACGAGGCCACATGCTGCTGTAATTTCCAACAAGTGCCATGACCGAACCCTAATGCAACTAAGGTCCATAATTTCGCACCTACCTCACGAACACACCGACCAGCCACTAACAAACCTCACTTAGACAACCCTAGGCTCCCTTTGGACATGATAAACCCACGGTTACACTACCATGCAAGCCGAAACTCACCTTCGATCGCTAGTCTCCAAGAAAACCCAACCCGCAGCTACCCTACATTCTCCACGATCGATCGGCTTCAGAGGTTGCTCTAGCAGCGTTTGAGCCGTCCTAAGCCATGTCTCAGATCCACCAGGGTCTGATACAAGCCTTGGATTGGCCCTTGCACCATGTCTCAACCCCTTTCACTCGATCTCCCCAAAACCGAACCATTCCTAGCCCCACGACTCACGGCCTCAGCGTACAGCACCACACTCAACTCCAGCCTAGTGACAGCATAACCCTCGAACTAAACACATCGTTGGCAACACAACTCAGCAGCCCCCTTGCAACAAATCATGAAATCGTGAATACTCAACACAACATGCGAAAATTGTGACAAAACTTGAATCCACTTGTTACTCATGTTGGCCGAAATAAAACACATACAATTACATATATATAGCAATAATATTATGGCATGTACGAAGAGAAAAAGAAATTATGTGCGTGCCTTGATGATATAAGAACTGAAAGCTAGAAGGATTTCACGCCAGGGAGGCGCCGGAGGAGCGGGAATGAACTTTTATCTTGAAAGTTGAGAGAAGCTTGGAATGACTGCTGAGATTTTTGAAAAATGCAGCTGATGGAGTGAGGGAGGGTGGCCACTTCAAAATATTAGGGTTGGGGTTTGGCTTGTTATGTATATTTAAAATATACTAAACTAATGGGCTCCTAATTGTATTTTAAAAAATTTAAATTGGGTCTTGAGCCCACTTAGCTTAAAAATAGGCTCATCAAGGCCAAACACACTCCCGAAAAATATTTCGATTAGGTAAGTTTTTGAAAATATTGTCCGAACCCTCAGAAAGGCCAGCGATTTGATAAAATTTGCATACCAATTAAAAATATGCTATGACGGGTAAAAATACCCAACCAAGCCCATTTCTTGAAAAATACGCTTAAAACACCTCGTATTAATTAATAAAAATTAAAAATATAATAAAAAATGTTGGAAACTGAATTTCGGAAGTTTGACAAACTGAACGCTTAATAGTTTGAACTAACTGATCAAGAAGATTGATAGAAACTGATCTAAAATACGAAAACTATCGGGTGCCCCTAACTGAAGATTAGTTTACAGATTTTCAAAGGCAACTAGACTAGAAAACTGAACTACGCAGACAACTGACTGATCAGTTGTAACTGATCAGTCATTAAAAACTAGTTCTGAGCTTATCATCTACATTATATCAGCTGATCTTTCAGCAGTACACGTCATCAGTTAAGAAAAAGGACGTTCAACCGACAACTGTACAAAAGCTGACTGCAACAAGTAGTGGGATCGCCGCATTTCAGAAAGATGAAATGTACGATTGTTAGAAGAATGTTGGCGTGGCAAACAACAGATAGAAAGTTTCAAATCGCATTCAATATTACCGTTGGAGGCAAAACCTATAAATATCAGAGAAGATCAATTGAGAAACAATGATTCTGAAACAAACCGATCGATATACTATTCTATCAACTGAGCTGTCACTCTGCTGAAATCCTTGCAAATTTCAAAGCTCACGCTTATTGTATACATTCATAGCATTCAAAGCTATACTTCGAGCTTACAAGAACAAACTATTATTATCATGATACTTGATCTTGAAGAGATCAGTTGTGCTAAATTATTTCAGTTCAATTGAGTACAGTAAACTGGTTCGTAACTAAGAATTTCATTTTGGCTTTGTTAAGTCCATAACTGAAGTGTGTCTGTACAACTCTTTGTATCGATCAAAGTATTTTCGTGAATATCATATCTTTGTGATAGAAGGGGTGACGTAGGTGTGTTTGAAATCTCTGAATATCCATAAAATCTTGTGTTTTCGTATTTCAGTTTTATTATATCTATCAGTCAGTTTATTTCCGCATTTTTATTGTTAACTGATTGATATCGACTTACAAGATTCCCGAGTATTAGTTTATAACTAAACTGACTCATAAAAAGAGAAAAGGTTGTGAAATTTTTTAGTGTTTATTCAACCCCCCACTTCTAAACATTCCTTCACCTTTACCCTATCGTACAATGATATCAGAGTAGTTGAATCTTGCTCTTGAATATTCCTATATACAAACTGATTACCATGTCTTCATTCAATAAAATCCCAATGTTCTCTAGATAGGATTTTGATGATTGGAAAATCATAATGTAGGCTCATCTAGCAGCACAAGACGATGAAATGTGATACGTTATTACAGACGGACCCATGAAAATATTAAAGGCAAACACTGATGTTGCCATAACTGATGGGGCTCCACATCGCATTGAAAAACCCCGAGATGAATGGACAACTGAAAACAAGAGAAAAGCCAAATTGGACAACGTGGCTAAAGACATTTTGTACAAAACGCTAGATAAAGTCACTTGCAGCAAAATAAAAATTTGCAAAACTGCTAAGGAAATTTCGGAGAACTGATTCAGCTCTGCGAAGGCAATGAAAAAACCAAGGAGAATAAACTATATGTTGCTGTTCAAAAATTCGACAATATCAAGATGAAGATTGGAGAATCTATGAACGAATATGATGAAAGAATCAGCAGCATAGTAAACGAATTGAATGCACTCAGAAAAGTGTATTCAAATAAAGAGACAGCACTGAAAGTAGTCAGAGGTCTTCCCAAGAAATGGGATGCTAAGACCATGGAAATGGGAGAAGCAAAGGACCTGAATAAGGTCGAACTTCAAGATTTATTTGCTGACTTAAAAGCCTACGAATTTGAGTTGCAAACCAGAGAAGGGGAACCTTCTACACCAGCTGCTACAACTGCTCTAAATGGAACCAACTGGTTCAGTTGACAAATATGCTGATCAGTTAAGTAATGACGCTATGTCATTATTTGTCAAAAAGTTTGGAATATTTATGAGAAGAAATAAAGGAAAATTTCCAAGGCAATATTAGAGAAATAACTCCAAGGAAGAACCTAATGCTTACTACAAATGTTGCAAAGCTAGTCACTTTATTGCTGACTGTCCTAAGCCAAAGAAGGACAGTCGAGGCTCCACTGAAAAAGGAAAGAAATCTTACGAGAACAAGAGAAGAACTAAGGATGATAAGAAATCATACAGAAAGAAACATGAGGTGCTTCTAGCGAAGGAAAGCAAGTCCAAATAGGCAGAGTATGACAGTAATGATTCAGAACCGGAGAGCTTGAGATTCTCTAATGATGATGATGATGATGATGTCAAGTGTCTGATGGCTGATGACAGAGAACTGGAGTCAACCAGTCAACAGGTATTCGACTTTAGTTCAACTGAATTCACACGAGATTAACTTATTTCTATACTTCATGACATTGTCAATGAGTATCACAAGCTTGCCCTATCGTTTGAGAAGGCCAGAGAAAAGCAAAATAATCCCAAATACGATAAACTAAAACTGATGAATCAGTATATCTGTTGAGTCTTAAACGGGAGATTGCTGAGCTGAATGATGAAAGAAGCAACAATCAATCTATGATTCAGCAGTTAATGCTTGAGAATTCAAAACAAACCGAGATTATTAAGGCATGGAATAAATCATCTGTTGCACTAGCTGAAATACATGATAAGCAAAAATCAGTTAGTGATAAAACTAGTTTAGGGCTTAGCAACCAAGATGAAACTTTCATCA
Source organism: Primulina eburnea (assembly GCF_022965805.1). Taxonomy (NCBI): domain Eukaryota; kingdom Viridiplantae; phylum Streptophyta; class Magnoliopsida; order Lamiales; family Gesneriaceae; genus Primulina; species Primulina eburnea. The sequence goes on from NC_133103.1 coordinate 22,369,332, forward strand.
GTGATACTCTGCCAAAACTGAACATGGGCAAAGGGAAATATTCACTTTGTAAAATCAGTTGTGGCACAAGAACAACCTGAGCCAAGTAAACCAGTTGTACAGCCTATTGAAAATAAGAACAAGGCTAGAAGGTATGGTATTGGTTATAGCCCAAAAATTTCAACTGACCCACAAAGTCATTCATCAAAAAAGTTCAGCAATAAATACCTGAACTATTCAAATGGCTACTCCAATTACTATAACAGTAAACCAGATCAAAAAAGATATCGACTGAACAACCAGTTGAACAAGGCTAATGCTCATATTGCTTCATCTGCACACTACACGTCAAGCACACACAAGACGAGAAAAACTATTTGGAACACATCAACTAGAATGTTAGTTAGACTGGTCTAAGTCTGGGTTCCTAAAGGACTAATCAGTTTAGGATCCAAATATACGTGGGTACCAAAATTATATATTGTGCGTGATTGCAGGTGACATGTACAAACAAAGAATCAACCCTGGTATCTGGACAGTTGATGCTTGGGTCATATGACAAGGGATGCAAATTTTCTATCCCAACAGATCAAATACACTTGTCCAAACATCAGTTTTGGAGACGACTCCGAAGGTAGAACTATGGGTAAGAGTAAGCTTATCCATTGTAATTTTACTATCAAATATGTTTTACTAGTTGAGAATTTGAAGAATAACTTGATTAACATCAGTTAGTTATGCGACAATAAATTCTCAGTTCAGTTCGACAGACACACTTGCTCAGTTAGAGACTCAACTGATGATTTCATCCTAACTGGCAATCGTTGTGGGAACACCTACAATGTCAGTTGGACTGAACAACCTTATGCACCATTTTGTTTTATAACTTCCAAATCTTCTAAAAACTGGTTGTGGCATAAGAGGTTGAACCACCTAAACTTTAAATCCATTGCTTATCTGAGTAACCATGATTTTGTAACTGGTTTGCCCAAAATAGATTTTTCAAAAGATAAAATTTGTTCAGCATATCAGTTTGGTAAGCAAGTAAGATCTTCATTTAAAAACAATGGTTGTAAATCATCTTCCCGATGCTTAGAACTGCTACATATGGATATTTTTGGTCCAATAACAGTCATGAGCTTAGTGAGAATGAAATACACCTTAGTAGTCGTGGATGATTTTTCAAGATTTACTTAGGTTATCTTTCTGAAATCCAAAAACCAAACTGCTGCACAACTGATTAAGCTTTTCAAAAGATTATTAAATGAAAAATCAGTTGGGATTGATCGAATAAGGTCTGATCTAGGGGACTGAATTCTTAAATCAAAATCTTTCAAAATTTTTAGAAAATACTGGGATCAAGCATGAGCTCTCAGAAGCAAGAGCTCCTCAGCAAAATGGTGTAGCTGAGAGAAGAAACCAGACCCTTAAAGAAGTTGCTAGAACAATGCTTGCTGATTCTTGTATTTCTTAGAGGTTTTAGGTAGAAGCAGTAAACACTACATGTTACACTCAGAATAGATCAATGATTAATAAGAATCATTTGAAAACACCGTATGAGATCTGAAATGGACGCAAAAGCGAGGTTTCTTATTTCAAAATATTCGGCTGTAGATGTTTTATTCTTGATAATGACAAAAATCATTTAAAAGCTTTTGGTGTTAAATCTACAGAGGAATATTTCTTGAGTATTCATCAGTTAGTAAAGCTTACAAAGTTTTTATCAGATGCACTTTGAATGTAGAAGAGTCTATTCATGTTCTATTTGATGAATATGTGCTAACTGATAAGCCAAATGATCCAGTTGAGATAATTGATCGCTTTAGAAATATTAGTTTGGAGGATGATAATGAAGAAGAGAATCACATCAATCGAAATATCCTTCAAACACCAGAACCAGAAGTGTTGGATCAATCAGTTGAACAAGAAATTTTTACTGATAATCAGTTGGTGGAGCAAAATGATAATACTCAGTTACCAACCGATACAGCAGCAACTGAAACTGAAGAAAATATTCAATTGCCAACCGAAGCAGTTGCTGAGTTGGATGCAACAAATTCCGAGTACAGATGGAAGAAATCACATCCACCAGAATTGGTAATAGGTAATCCATCTGATCCGGTAAGAACTCAGAATTAAATTTTTATTATTCATTCAGCTTTCGTTTCCCAGCTGGAACCTAAGAAAACTGATGAAGCTCTTGTTGATCCTAATTGGATAAATGTCATGCAAGAAGAGCTAAATCAGTTTACCCATAACAATGTCTGGAACTTAGTTCCAAGACCAGTTTCTAAAACCATTATAGGTACATAGTGGGTATACAGAAACAAACTGAACAAAGATGATTCAGTAGTGCGCAACAAAGAAAGGCTTGAAAAACAAGGACATAGGCAAGAAGAAATAATATATTACGATGAAACTTATGCACCATTTACAAGACTGGAAGCAATCAGAATGTTCCTTGACTATGCTTCATTAAAGAACTTTAAAGTCTACCAGATGGACGTGAAGAGTGCATTTCTGAATGGTCAGTTGCAGGAAAAAATATATGTTGAATAACCATCATGTTTTGTTAATCACTCTCTTCCTGATCATGTTTATCATTTGAACAAAGCTTTATATGGTCTTAAACAAGCTCCAAGAGCTTGTAAGAAACTCTCTCAAAATTTCTAACTAATCATGATTTTACTGTTGGATCATTTGATAAGACTCTGTTCAAGTTTTCAAAAAATGATTACATTCTACTTGTTCAAATATACGTTGATGATATTATTTTTGGGTCAAATAACCCCAAATTATGTGAGAAATTTTCCAAGTTAATGCAAGAAAAAATCGAGATGAGTATGATGGGTGAACTGACATTTTTCCTTGATCTACAAGTAAAGAAACTAAAACTGGTACTTTTATCAGTCAAACAAATATACGAAGGAATTGCTTAAGAAATTTGGCATGGAAACATGTTCAGCTACAAATACTCCTATGAGTTCATCAATCAAATTAGACATTGATCAAGGGGGAATATCAGTTAAAACGACACTTTAGAGAGGTTTAATAGGTTCATTATTGTACCTAACTGCTATTCGTCCTGATATTGTATTTCCTGTTTGTATGTGTGCTTGATTTCAGGCAGATCCTAAGCAATCTCATTTTTCAGCTGCTAAACGCATTTTAAAATAACTTAAAGGCACACAAAATGTGGACTTATGGTATGCTAAGGGCTCTTCTTTCAATTTAGTTGGATATTCAGATGCAGATTATGCAAGATGTAAGCTAGAACATAAAAGCACCAGTGGATCATATCAGTTTCTAGGAGACAAACTGATTTCATGGTTAAGCAAAAAGCAAACATTCATATAAACCTCCACAACTGAAGTATAATATCTTGTTGCTAGAAGCTGTTGTGCACAACTGAAGCAGAATATCTTGCTGCTAGAAGCTGCTGTTGACAACCGATCTGGATTTCAGCAACAACTAAAAGACTATGGAGTCATTGCAAAAGAATCACCAATTTTTTGTGATAATACAAGCAGGATTGCAATTACATACAATCCAGTTCTTCACTCTAGAACCAAGCATATCGATGCCAGGAATCACTTCACCAGAGATCATGCTCTGAAGAAAGCAATAAGGATGGAATACATACAAACTGAACAACAGGAAGCTGAAATCTTCACCAAACCGTTACCAGGGACTAAGTTTTCTCATTTTCTCATTATTATTGTTTTAGTTGATCAGTTTTAGTTATATCAATGATAATGTTGTTATGTCAGTTGTTGTTAATTTTTATTCAGTTAGTCAATTATCAGTTAATATCTATTCAGTTAGTCTTTACCAGTAAGTTAACTGTTTTTCAACTGAAATCAGTTCATATGCAGATAAAGAAACATCAATAAATCGAAACTAAAATTTTATTGATAAAATCTCATCCAGATTACACGATTCAGTTCCCTTTCAGTGGCAGCTTGCCAAAGGGACAACCAATTAGATAATTCATGATAGTTATCTCTTCTGAAATCTTCTGAAAAAGCAGTCTTTTCCAGCACATTCCACTCCTTCATAAGCATCAGGTGAATAAGACCTTCATCAGTGGCAAGATCAGAAGTATGAATGACTTCAAGATTCCTTTGATACTTTCTTGCAGTTGCCCTCTGCTTATCAGTAGCAACTAATCCATCTCGTTGAATGGTCTAGAGCTCGTATATCTTGGTCCAAGTGGACATGACCTTTAAAGACGAGTTCTTCGATAGCTTCCTTCAAACTCTCCAAATGGCGAAGTGTTAATGTAGAAAGACGGACGTTGGAACTGCTTGAACTATCCATCAGTGTTTTTATCTGTTATTATCTAATAACTTTGCTATTATTTATTGATAGACTGATATTGAATAAATAGAAGAAGAGGAAGAGACTCTAGTCAACTAAAAAACCATTGACTTATTCAGACTAAGTTTCTCTTACCCTTTCTTTTATTTATATGCATTTATTGAGGGGGAATATTGAATCTAAAAAGTTAACTGAGAAGACAATAGTAAGTTGGTCTTCAACTGAAATGACTCAGCTTTCAACTGATCACTCAGTTGCTGAACTAACTGGTCTTCTCCAATAAGTTAACTAATAAATCGATAAATATTACATAATAAGTGATGTGACTAATAAATATGCATTTAATTGATGTCTTTCAATGAATAGTGTTTTAGAACGTGGCTGCACGTAGTCCATTTAAATTCTACACATATTTTCACCACAAGAACACACGATTTTATCCAGGATTGACACGTGTCCAAAAATTTGAACACTCACATATATATGTACTTGAACCCAATTCATTTCAATTTTTCTTTACGTGCATTTCAGTCAATAGAGCAAATTAATACACAGAACTTTCTCTCTCACATATAACCAATCTTTCATCAATGGCAAATCAAGTTCCGGCGTACATGCTGAACGCAATGGCAATTGATTTTGATCCAGTCATGTCTGTCCAAGACAAGGATATCAAGAGCGTGTTTCTCAAACTGAAGGCTGTTGGACTGAAGACATTTCTGGGATTATTTTCCCTAGAAATTTATCCAAAAGAGATTCAGGATCTCTATGCCAACGGATTTATCTTTGCTGACAGCAACATCACTACCACCGTCAACAATCAGTTGCTAATAATCGAAGAAGACTCCTTCAGCAACATCTTTCAGCTGCCTACTGATGGACCGACAAATATCTCGGATGTGAAAACATCTGATGTTGAGGAGATGCAAACTCTCCTATATGCTGATGGACGAAAAATCATGATTTCTGATCCCAAGAGAGAATTGAAGCCAGAAATCCAGTTACTGGCTGACATTGTGGCCAAAGGGCTACTCGCCAAAGCAAGATCTTTTGCCGCTCTCACACTGGAAAAATTTCAAGTCATGACTGCTATCATGGCTGGAAAAAGACTGCAATGGAAAGGTATCATCTTCAACCTTCTCAAAAACATGTTTCAGTCATCGAAACAATCAAAGGGATTTGAAGTGCCGCTTAGTTATTTGCTAAAAAACAAGGGTTTGGTGGGTGAATCCTCTGAAAGGTCATCCAAGTTCAAGATTTTCAATGTGAAGAATATTCAGCTGCCGAAGCTCAAGCTGGACATCTCCCCTGAACAGTTCATTAAGGTGAAAAAGGATATTGAGACACAGGAGGCTCCCAAATCAGTCAAGAAAGCCAAGAATAAAATTCAGAAAAAGACAATCAAACGCAAACTGATTGTCAGTGAAACTGATTCTGAGAAGACTCCCTTTCCTAAAATCGTCAAGAAGCCCAGAACTCTCAAGACAAAACCAACAATTGTTCTGAGCACCATCCCAACTGATAGGCTGATACAATTGGAGCTTAGCAGCCGATCAATGCTACTCCTTTGAGAGCAATACCATTTGAATCTTCAACTGAAGATCACTTACCTCCTCCTGCTGCTCAACACAAGAAGACTATCACCGAATCTGGTGATAAGAAGAAACTTACTGGAGTTAGAGTTCAACTGATCACTATCTATGGCCCAATTACTTTTCTATTTGCCAGACCCAAAGAGATAGTGATTAGAGAAATGATTGATGCAACTAGATCAGGACTGAGTATTCATCATGTTCTAGCGGACTCAAAGGGAAAGGCCAAGATGACAGAAGAGCCCAGAGCTACAAAACCATTAAAACTCATATTGACCTAATCTGGAAAGAGGTCAATGAGTTCTCTAAGACTAAGCTAGAGACTTATGATGAATTGGTCAGGTTTAGGACTGAATTGTTTTCCAGGCAACTACAGAAGAAATCAGTTTGGAAGAAATTTATTTCCTTGGAAACTATAGTCCCGAAAATGGTCAAGGCGGCTTCAGTTGTTCAAGCTTTGCAGAGGAAGAAGTACTTATTTGATCAAGTACGTGCAAAGAAGTTAAGACAAATGATTGTTCAGCTTCGCCAAAACTATGATCCCACCAGTCCAACTGCCTATAATGACAAAGCAGTTCATGATCAACTGGACTCGGATCTTTTGTCACTGCAGATGGAGATTAAACATTGAGAACTGGATCAAGAACAGACTATTCCAGTAGATTACCACAATCTTTCATCAGAAGAGGAAGCTGAAAAATCAGTTGAACCACTTAAGTCATCCCAAGAACCAATTGCTGAATCTTCTAAGCAAGTAACCGATTCTTCCTCAAAGGATGCGCAACTGTCAGCTTCTGCTCCTCAATCCTCAATTGTCGAACTTAAACTATATATTGATCCTGAATTATCGTTGCGAACATCCACGAAGTTATTAAATTATTTTCCGCTGATATTCAGCTGATTACTACAGGAGCAGTTGAAGAACAAATCGCAACCGAAGAACTAGCCTCATGGGATATTCTTCAACAAACTGAAGAGCCAGTTTAGTCGACTACCATGACTCTAATAAACAGTTAGTTGTCATAGAAACTGAAGAGCCAGCGGTCCCTATAACTGACTATGTCGTCCACAGCTGTATACAGTCTCTGGCCCTTAGCGTCATCCCTCTGTCTCCACTTCTGTAACTGCTCGTCAGAAGTCTGCCCTGCTCTAATTCGGTCTCTCAATGTCGGCTGTACTGTAAGAGTAGCAAGATTTGGGGCATCGCCCCTGGCATTAACTGCAAGCTCAATTCTCTGAATCACCGCCTGCAGCGGTCTCTGTACCGAAAAATGAGAAATCACTGCTTTCTTCCTGTTCAGAGCAGTCTGCAACCACATTAGCTTTACCCGGATGGTAGCTAATGTCATAGTCGTAATCCTTCACTAGCTCTAGCCATCTACTTTGCCTCATGTTCAGTTCTTTCTGTGTGAGAAGTATTTCAGGCTCTCGTGATCGGTGAAAATCCAGCACTTCTCCCAATACAGATAGTGTCTCTAAATCTTCAGAGCAAACACCACTGCTGCTAGCTCGAGGTCATGAGTCGAATAATTCTTCTCATGAATCTTCAGCTTTCTGGATGCGTAGGCTATAACATTATCATGCTGCATCAGAACCGCACCCAAACCGAGCTTCGAAGCATCTGTATAAACTACAAACTCTCCCTACCTTGATGGAATAACTAGAACTGGTGCTGTGGTCAATGCTAGGTTCAACATGTCAAAGATCTCCTGACACTCAGATCCCTATACAAACATGGTATGGATTCAACCTGTCAAAGCTCTGTTGGCACTTAGATCCCCATAAAAACTTGGAATTAATCTTCGTTAAGGCGGTCATAGGCACCGCGATAGAAGAGAAGCCCTGAATGAATTTCCTGTAGGCCCAGCCAATCCCAAGAAGCTAAAGATCTCTGTCACGCTCTTAGGCACCGGCCAATCTCTGACTGGTTCGACCTTACTGGGGTCGACCTCAATACCATCTCGAGATACAATGTGGCCCAAGAATACCACTATGTCAAGCAAGAATTCGCACTTACTGAACTTGGCGTACAACTGTCTTTCCTGTCAAGTCTGCAGTACGGTCCTCAGATGGTGACTGTGCTTCTCCCTGCTCTTCAAATAGATAAAGATATCGTCAATGAAAACTATGACGAACTAATCCAAGTGTGGCTAAAACAAGCGATTCATGAGAACAATGAAGATCGCTAGCGCGTTTTCCAAACCGTAGGGCATCACTAAAAACTAATAGCGCCCATAACGCGTCTGTAAGGCTGTCTTATGCATGTCAGACTCTCTCACCTTCAGCTGAGGGTATCCAGATCAGAGGTCTATCTTCGAGAACACCGATGCTCACTGAAGCTGATCAAACAAATCATCGATCCATGGCAACAGATACTTGTTCTTGACTGTGACTCTGTTATGCTCTCGGTAATCAATGCAAAGCCTCATACTTCCATCCTTCTCCTTGACAAACAGTACCGGTGCGCCGCATGAAAAAATCTAGGTCGAATAAAACCCTTATCTAGGAAATCATGTATCTGGTCTTTCATTTCTGCAGGTGCTAGACGATAGGGTGCCTTAGAGATTGGTACTGTACCTGGCATGAGTTCAATAGAGAAGTCCACCTCTTTGTCTGGTGGGATGCCTGAAACATCATCAGGGAAAACACTGGAGAGCTCACTGACCACATCAACGTCCTCGAGCCCCTGATTGACTGGCTCTGACACTGATACAATGCTGGCCAAAAATGCCTGGCAGCCTCTCTTCGTAATCTTCCTCGCACACATGCAGGAAATGACGTGCGGCAACCGCTGGTGTCTGATTGCCTCAAAAACAAATGGCTTACTACGGGGCGGTTGGATAGACACTGACCTCTGTTGAAAGTCTATGACAGCTCCTTTCAATGAAAGCCAATCCATACCTAGAATAATGTCGAACTCCGGAAACGGTAGCACTATCAAATCTGCCTGCACCGTATATTTCTGCAACTGAAGCTCTAATCTCTTCACTATCTGATAAATGAACATCTGATCCACGGATGAGATCAATACTCTGAACCCTGAATCCATGGCCACTAGTATGATTTCTAGTCGGTTGATGAAAGATTCGGATATAAATGAATGTGTAGCCCCTGAATCTAGCAAGGCATGCGTGGTTACATTTGAAATATATATCCTCTATGCGACAAAATGAAACTTCCACTACTCGTTTTATTAGAAAGTACTAATTTTTTTAAACCCTCATAATTTTGTCTGAATTACATATACATTCATAAAATATTTTTGACATCATTTAAAATTAATTCAACCGACTTACATCTAGAAATTCCAAAATAAAATAGTTTGAATCATAAAATCATCACTCGTTTGCAAATCCTAAATTAGCAATAAAGCTAAAACTAGCAACCTCTCAAAAAACACTCATAATAATAATAAAAGTCATAAAATATTTTTAACATAAACTTAAAAGTCATAAATCATAAACTAGTGCGGAAAACTAGCAGCTGGTCCTCGGGTTATGTTCACATTCAGTCCAGCAAAGTCAACCATCAAGACCTCCATTAACATTATTATCATAATCACATGCATCAATCATACATAGTGAGTCTAAAGACTCATCAAACCATCATCTTGATAACAAATAATACGTATACAGATTACATGCAATAGTGAAAATACTTGTACGTAAAATAACATTTTCACGAAGATGCATAAACTTAAACATAAAAATTTTCATATCGACATATTCATACTAATCATAAACATATTCATATTCATATTCATGTTCGTTGAATTCAGATCGTTGATTGTGACTTTCGTATTCGTATTCGTATTGGACGATAGATCCATCTACATGTAACCACAGTACTGTCGGCAGGGACATCGACGACACTCTCACCCGTCAACTGAGCTTTGGCCTTACGTATTAACATATCATTGTATTCGTATCATCATACTAGTCTCAATCCCTTCACATCTTTCAAAATTTCGTATTTTCATCGCTTTATAAAGCATGCATATAAATATCGTTTTTTTTAAACCAATCGTGCAACATATCTTTTAAATATCCATATTAAATCATGAAAACCCGTAAAGATGCAACATAATCATATTAACATATGAAACAGCCTTCAGGACACTGCCATGACATTTACAAATTTTTGGGTGTAAAATTACAATTTTACCCCTAGACGTAAAAATCTTCGAATTTGAATTTTCTTAATTACATTGAATCTAACATATCCCAAGTAATTGTTTATGATTAAATTAAATTTATCATAATTTTAATTAACTTAATTCTAGACTTTTCAATTATTCATTTTTAATGCGTTTTAATCTCAAATTAACTCAAACTTTAATATAAAATTCCTAAATTAAAAACTTAGATTTATATATTTAATTAGACCTCTTGAACCATGACTCAACCCCCGTTGAGCCATGTTTCAACTATTAGCCATTCAAGTCCTATTTTCGAACCTAAGCACAAACCCTCAAGCCATCTTCGTTTTTCCATGAGCCATGCCCGAACCATACTGGACCATCTTCAAACCAGAACCTCTATGGACCCTTAGAACACTTAAGACCTGACCCCAAGCCCCAACCGAAGCCACAACAACAGGTGCAAGCAGCGGTTGAGACTCCTACTCATGCTAGGACACTTTGAATCGCACCTAGGACCCTAGCCACAGGACCGACCAGCCCCTGAACCAGCCCCTCGCGCACCCTCCTAAGACCTTAAAGACTTGACCTAGCCCAGTCCAAATCCTTTGGCCGAGCCCCTTCCTTGTGCGTGGCTGCGCTGCACCAGCGCGCATGCGATAATCTGTACGGAGGAGTCCTAGCTCCTCCCCAGCCCCTTGACATGAGACTCCTTCCCTGACCCTAGCACATCCCTGGTTCCAACTGTGCCAAGCAATGGAAGGAAACACCCTTAACCCGAGCCCTCAAGACACAACCATATGTTTCAGTTTCAGCTTGTTTCTATCATGGTGTGCAGTGATTCGTGCGTGACTTTTGACTCTGTAACTAGTGTAAAACATGACACTTGATCACTTCTAATCATGGCAGCCTCTCAAGAACATGAAATCATGATTTTGGATCAAATACATCCTTTTAAAAATCACACCTGATGCATAAACGAAAATATTCAAAGGTGCAACTTGTTTTTCATGCAATTCTTAAATAAATACATAATATGGTGTGATGATGAGTAAAGGAAAGAGTATGGCGTGCCTATGCATTTTTAACGCGCGATCATACATTGACGGATCACCGAACGACGACGAGGAGACGATGGCTTGATGAACCCTTGAAATTTTCGAAGCTTTCTCTTGTTTTTTGATGGGGTGTGCCATGTGTTTATTGGAGAAAAAAGGAGTCCTTGTGAAAAGTTTAGGGGAGGGGTGTGTAACATGAAAATAATGGGGTGGGGTTTGTGTTTAAATAATAATTAGAACACTAACAATAGCTTAGGCCCATTACTGCTTAATTAAATTATTTTGTTAATAAAGTTTGTGAATTTATTAGTCGGGTTGTCGAAACATTCGTATTTCTGTTGAAAATCCAACACGGGTAAAAAATACGTACTGGCGTATAAAATCACCTCAAAACTCTTTATTTTCAAAAAAAGAAAAAATATCAACCATATAATTAAAAAAAATATTTAATAAAAATATTTTCCATTTTTCAGTCCCTGGTCTCTGTTCCTTGATCGCAACTCGAATAACCTTTAAAAATACATTTTAATGCAACAATGTAGAAAAGTATAATTTAAACATGTCAACATACACAATATAATTAATTTATGCAATTAAAACAATTAATCGAAATACACAAAAAATTTAATAACTTTTACGCATGTAGTTCGTTTGGACCTTTAAATTTCGTGGTGTTACACAAAACATACCATCAAATGTAATCGTGTTGAAGCTTAAGAAATTTTTTATCGGCAATTATCCCAAAATCCTCAAAAATCCAAAGAATTAACTCAAATATTCTTCAAAAATTTCGATATTAGCCCTCAAAAATCGAGAATTGCCAATTAGCCCCTTAAAGTTTCAAAAGATTACACTATGGTCCTCCAAACTTTTTGAAATATGCAAAATGACACCATAATTTGTTTTTGGAAATTTAACCTCATAAATTGTGAAATTCTCGAAAACCTAAATGTCAAATCCCCCAAATTACAGAAAATTAAAAAATGACCCCTTCAATACCGGTTACAACAATTGGGTCCTAAAATTCTCTAATTAAACAATTACATTCTTAATCCCAACTAGGTAGAGCATGCGTCCTATTTCCTTCTAAGTTATCAGTCCCATAATTTAATCCTCAAACAAGCATAATATCCAAGAAATCCTGCGATAAATAAAAAATCTTAAACATAAGGGTTACCATCTGTAATTAGCGTCAAATCTGGCTCTGCATCGACTCCTTCGCATGCAACACATAAGCTCGACAAGTAGTGGGGCCCATGTTCTTAGAGCAGTCCGCTGCTTTGTGACCCTCCTGCCCGCAAACGAAGCATTTGTAGATCCCCCACAAACACTTGCCGACATGAAACTTGTTGTACTGCGGGCATGGTTGTCTGTCATATGGCTTAGGCGCCCTTGGCACCTGAGGAGGTCTCTGCTGCGGGGGCCTCCCAACTTCCCCTGGGCTTCTGCTATCCCTGCAACCTCGGTGGCCCTGACTATTGTTTTTCTGAGGCTAGGAGCTGGACTGAGTCTGATGCCGCTTCCTCTGCATCTCAAAGTCTATGTCCCGCAGAGCCTGCTCCGCCTGAAAAGCGCAGGCAATGGCCTCATCATAACCAGCCGACCTCATCAGCATAACGTCCTGACGAAGGGTGGGTCTCAGTCCCTCCAAGAAACGCCTCAGCTTCTGAGCGGCATCTCTAGCTATCATGGGCACAAAATGGTAGCCCCTGTTGAACTTGCGGATTAACTCCGCCACATATGAGTCCCCCTGGCGGAGACTCATAAACTCCCTCGTCAGGCGGCCCATGACGTCAGCTGGAAAATACTTCCCATAGACATCTCCTTGACTCTGTCCCTGGTAAGAGTAGCCACGTCCACTGCATGAGCGGCTCCCTCCCACCAAAGGGATGCATCATCTCTTAACATATAAATGGCGCACTTGGCCCGGTCGCCATCTCTCATCTGAAAGTACTAGAAATGCAGCTCCAGTGATCAAATTCATCCCTTTGCCAAGAATGGATCAGTATTTCCCCCAAACTCCTTCGGGTTAAGTCGCCTCAGCTACTCAAAAACATCTACCTGAGGCCTAGTAGCCTGCTGTACCTGCTCCAAGAGCCTAGCCATACCCTCTAGAACTCGGGTAGCTGCATCTCCTGGTGGAGGTTGTGGCGGAGGGCCTCTGCCGCCTCCAGGAATCTCATCCTGACGATCTGCACTAGATCATGTCTGGGAGGACATATCTGAATACATTCCAATTTTTTAAATGTAACCTATCAAGCAGTTAATCTAGCTTTTCAAACTAATAAGTCCTTAAAGATAAAAGAAATTAAACATGAACTGAAAATCCTTGTAAATCGTATATAATGAAGACATGCAGGTAATAGCAGTAAATCATTTAAAACATAAAAGCTTACAGACTTGAGGCTTGAAGACTGAGATGCAGAAACTGGCAGGGACACAACTTTATACAGGACCCTTGCTCTGATACCAACTGAAAAATCTCTTTATTTAAAATGCGGATTTTTTTTTGTAAAAGCTCACATTTTTAAATATGCACTTAAATATTTTGCATGCATGCAACCCTACTGAAAACATACCATTTAAAAATAATCGTAAATATTTAACAACTTAAAACAGTGCAGTTAAAATGAACAAACTTGACCAACAGAAAAAGCGTAAATAAAAAAATCATGTGTGGAAGAAACGTGGTCCTCGGGTCGTGCACTCACATCTAGTCCTGTTGACTCAGAGTTCGGCACCTCCAGTCCCCTCGTAAACATGCTCACCTGCATCACACATATCTAGTGAGTCTAAAGACTCAACACACCTATGTTATAAATAACAAGTACATATATATATCACACATCAGTGAAAATTTACTATAATCAACATACCTTTCATGAACTTTAAAGGCATAAATGTAAACGTGTCATATGAAATCGTAACATGTCAAAACAGCTCATCATTACATTGATATCCTTATACATCATTTCCTTTAGTGAATTCAGTTCATTAGTTGTGACTCTCGTACATCATTCATCATTTACGATAGATCCATCTACATAGAACCGCGGTACCCGACGGCTGTCGGACATTAGTGACAGTATTACCCATCCACTGTGCCTAGGCCTCATCATCATCATTTATATGTACATCTTAAGCATTTACATATACTTCGATAGCCATAACGAATTCCCATCCTTTAAAACATCATCATTTTCATCACTTATTAAAATCATGCACATGCGTAAATTTTCTTAAAACCAAGCATGCAACGTATATTTCATAGATTCATAAAAATCATGGTCATGTGCATAAACATTTAAAAACATGATAAATTTGTGATCAGGGCGCTGCCAGGACTAAAATCTCACCCCAGTCCAAAATAACCATTTTGCCCCTGGAAACCCAAAATGACCATTTTACTCCTGGACCTCTGAATTTTGACCCGAAGTTTACCAAACTCCTTAAAACATCCCAAAACATAATAAAAGCGTTTTTTAGACGTAAAATTGAGCCTGTTTCAAAATTTAACCAATTCGTTCTAAAACTTGGACCGGGGTCTCGGACCCGAATCGACCCGAAACTTAATAAAATTTTCCCAAACTCAAACCATGCCTAAAATACATCCTACCTGCCTCTAAACCACATTTTCCAGCATACTATGACCCATGAAAATGAGGGCACTTGCTGCTGGAATTTCCAACAAGTGCCATGACCGAACCCTAATGCAACTAAGCTCCATAATTTCGCACCTAGCTCACGACCACGTGGACCGGCCACTAACCAACCTCACTTAGACCACCATAGGCTCCTTCTGGACTTGATAAACTCACGGTTACACTCCCATGCAAGCCGAAACTCGCCTTCGATCGCTAGTCTCCAAGAAAACCCAACCCCCGGCTTCCCTCCATTCTCCATGATCGATCGGCTTCAGAGGTGGCTCAAGCAGCGTCTCATATCCACCAGGGTCTGATACAAACCTTGGATCGACCCTTTCACCATAGCTCAACCCCTTTCACTCGATCTCCCCAAAACCGAACCATTCCTAGCCCCATGACTCACGGCCTCAGCGTACAGCACCACACTCGACTCCAGCCTAGTGACATCATACCCCTCGACTTAAACACATCCTCGGCAACACAACTCAGCAGCCCCCTTGCAAAAAATCATGAAATCATGAGTACACAACACAACATGCGAACATCGTGACAAAACTTGCATCCAACCGTTACTCATGATGGACGAAAGTAAAGACATACAATTACATATATATAGCAGCAATATTAAGGCGTGTATGAAGAAAAAACGAAAGTAGGAGCGTACCTTGATGATATAAGAACGAAAGCTAGAAGGATTTCACGTCGGCGAGGTGCCGGAGGAGCGGGAATGAACTTTTCTCTTGAAAGTTGAGAGCACCTTGGAGTGGCTGCTGAGATTTTCAAAAAATGTAGCTGATGGAGTGAGGGAGGGGAGGCCAATTCAAAATATTAGGGTTAGGGTTTGGCTTGTGAGGTGTATTTTAAATACACTACACTAATGGGCTCCTAACTGTATTTTAAAAATTTTAAAATGGGTCTTGAGCCACTAAGCTTAAAAATAGATCCATCAATCTCCAAAACACTCTTGAAAAATATTTTATTTAGGTAAGTTTTTGAAAATATTTTTCGAACCCTCAGAAAGTCCTCCGATTCGATTAAATTTGCGTATCGATTAAAAATATTCTACGGGGGGTAAAAATACCCAAAAAAGCCTATTTTTTGAAAAATACACTTAAAACATCTCGTATTAATTAATAAAAATTAAACACATAATAAAAATAATTTTCTTGATGCTTCCCCGGTCTTCGTTCCTCGATCGAGCGCGAAATACATCTAGAAACCCTAATGCGTGTGCTTTTAAAATAAACATGAAATGAACCCTATCATGCAATAATTACGCATTAAATGCATAAAAATAAATAAACACATAATTTAAATAAATCCTAGATTGCATGAATTCAGATTACGTAGGTTAAAATTCTTTGACCTTACATTCTGAGTATGCTTTGTGGTTGCAACCTAGACTGATCTTTCACATCAGAATTTTTTTTCCAGATTTTTTAATTAAGACGTGATTATTTTTTTCCAATCTACTAAATTTTTGTAGACATAATGGAGGGCAAGTACGAGATAACAAAATTAAATGCAAGAAATTTTATGCTATGTAAAATAAAGATACAAGCAGTTTTAAGAAAGGAGAATTTCTTTGTGGCTATTGGAGATAGACCAAAGGAAATGACGGACGATGGAAAGTTGAATGAGATGAATGATAATGTCGTTGCCCATTTACACTTGGCTATAGCAGACGAAGTACTGTCAAGTATCTTTGAGATAAAAAACAGCAAAAGTTATCGGGGATACTCCGACAAAGATGTACGAGGTCAAGTCACTACACAAAAAGATTTTCCTAAAGAGAAGACTTTATACTCTTCGGATGGTGGAATCCTCATCGATGACCAATCATATCAACACACTAAATACTTTATTTGCCCAATTCAATTCTATGGGGCATAAAATATAGGAAATTAAACATGCAAAACTTCTACTTCATAGTATACCAGATTTATATAATCAACTTATCATCAACATAACCAACAATATTCTTATGGGCTTTCTAAAATTTGACGATGTCTTAACCGTGGTTCTCGGAGAAGAAAGCCGGCGCAAGAATAAGGAAGATAGATTGGTAACTTCGAAGCAGGCAGAGGCTTTACCAATGATAAGAGGAAGATTTATGGAACATGACTCGAGTGGGAGTCAAAGACGCGGTATATCAAAATCAAGAAGTAAGAAGAAAAAATATTTACTGCTTTAAATGTATGGGTAAATGACACTTCAAGAAAGAGTGTGCAACTATTGAGAAGGATTCTCAAGGAAATGTGGCAAGTACTTCAGGCAGGTGGTGAAATATTATTCAGCGAAGCAACAACCGCTGTAGAAGGCAGACAAAAATTTTGTGACACATGGATTGTGGATTAAGGAGCAACGTGTCACCTGACGTCTTAGAGAGAATTGTTTGATAATTGTTAACCAGTCTTAGGAGGATCTGTATTAATGAGAAATGATCATGCCTTGGAAATCGCTGGGGTCGGTACTATCAAAAAAAATGATTGATGACATTATTCGCACGATACAGGAGGTATGACACGCAAAGGGACTGACGGAAAATCTTTTGTCTTTGGGGCGATTGGATGATATCGGATGTAAAATCCATATCAAGAACGAGATCATAAAGGGTGGGCTTGTGGTTATGAAGGCAGAAAAAGTTGCTGCAAATATATGTGTACTTTTGGGATAAACACACAAAGAGGCGGAACTAGCTATTGCATCAATTGGTTCAGGAGAAAATGTTATAGCATAGAAAGCTCGGGCATATGTCAGAATGAGGGTTGAAAATTCTCTCAGAACGGAAGCTGCTGCCGAGACTTACAAAAGTGTCACTACACTTTTGTGAACATTTTGTTACCAGTAAACAACACATATTAAAGTTTGGCACTTCTACTGTCAGAAGCAAAGTCATACTGGAGATGATTCGTTCGGATGTTTGGCAAACACCGTTGTATCCTTAGGGGGAGCAAGATACTTTGTCTCGTTCATTGATGATTTCTCTAGGAGATGTTGGGTGTATCCAATCAAGAAGAAATTAGATGTTTTCCAGATCTTCAAAGATTTCAAAGCGCGGGTTGAACTTCGAGCAAGGCAGAGGCATTACCGATGATAAGAGGAAGATTTATAGACCGTGACGCCAGTGGGAGTCAAAGACGCGGTAGATCAAAATCAAGTCGTAAGAAGAAAAGAATATTTGTTGCTTTAAATATGGGGGTAAATGGTACTTAAAGAAAGAGTGTACAACTATTGAGAAGGGTTCTCAAGGAAATGTGGCAAGTACTTCAGGCGGTGGTGAAATATTATTCAGCGAAGCAGCAACCGCTACAGAAGGTCGACAAAGTTTTTGTGACCCATGGATTATGGATTAAGGAGCGACGCGGCACGTGACGTCTCAGAGAGAATGGCTTGATATTTATGAATCAATCTCAGGAGGATTTGTATTCATGGGAAATGATCATGCCTTGTAAATCACTAGGTCGGTACTATCAAAATAAAAATGTTTGATGGCACCATTCGCACCATACAGGAGGTACGACATGTGAAAGGACTAGTGAAAAATCTTTTGTCCTTGGGGCAATTCGATTATATCGGGTGCAAAATCCATATCGAGAAACAGATCATGAAAATTGTTAAGGTTGCGCTTGTGGTTATGAAGGCATAAAAATTTGCTGCAAATCTATATGTACTTTTAAGAGAAACACACAAAGAGGAGGAACTAGCTGTTGTATCAATTGGTTCAGGATAAGAACTAATAGCGTTATGACATAAAAAGCTAGGGCATATATCAGAACGAGAGTTGAAATTCTATCAAAACGGAAGCTGCTGCCGATACTTACAAAAGTATCACTACCCTTTTGTGAGCATTTTTGTTACCAGTAAGCAACAAAAATCAAAGTTTGGCACTTTTACTTCCAGAAGCAAAATCGTATTGGAGCTGATTCATTCGAATGTTTGGCAAGCACCAGTTGTATCTCTAGGAGGAGCGATATAATTTTTCTTGTTCATTAATGATTTCTCTAGGAGATGTTGGGTGTACCCAATAAAGAATAAATCACATGTTTTCCAGATCTTCAAAGATTAGAAATCGCGGGTTGAACTTGATTCTGAAAAGAAAATCAAGTGTTTGAGGACTGACAATGAAGAAAAATATACCAGTGGCGAATTTTATGCATTTTGTCAACATGAGGGCATCAAAAGACAATTCACGACGGCTTACACATATCAACATAATAGAGTTGCAGAGAGGATGAACAAAACCTTGTTGAACAGAATAAGAGCCATGTTGAGAACTGCGGGTCTAGAGATGTCATTTTGGGCAGAAGAAATTGAAACCGCTTGTTATATTATCAATCGTTCCCATTCAGTGGGATTGATCCACAGACTTCGATGAAGATGTGGATCGTGAAACCGGTAGTTTATTCTTATTTGAATACATTTGGAAGTCATGTGTACGTTCTGTACAATGAGCAAGAAAGATAGAAGTTGGATTCGAAATCTAGAAAATGTATTTTCTTGGGTTATGTTGATGGAGTAAAAGTTTTGCTTGTGGGATCCTACTGTTCACAAGCTTGTCATCAGCAGGGATGTTATCTTCGAAAATGATAAAGTAAAGGGAGACTGAATTTAAAAACTATTATATTTCAGGTGGAAAATAAGATGGACGAAGGTCAAATTTATTATGAAGCAGTACCAGAGCACGAAGAACAAGAACATGTTGAGTGTGAAGTTTCTAATGTGAGGCAGTCAACTCGAGACAGAAGACTACTAGGTTGAATTCTAAATTATGTCATTAAAGCAATATTGTTTATCATCAGAGGATGGTGAGCCATCGAGTTTCCACGAGACTACTCAAAGCTCAGATATATCCTTGTGAATGATAGCAATGCAAGAAGAGTTGGAGGCATTAGCCAAGAATAAAACTTGAGATCTTGTTACACTACGGCGAGGGAGAAAAGCCATTGGTAACAGATGGGTCTATAAGATCAAGCGTGATTGCAATAACCAAGTGGAGTGATATTGTGCTAGATTGGTGGTAAAAAGGTATGTTCAGAAAGAAGACATTGACTTCAAAAAGATATTTTCTTATTTGGTTCGGCTTACGATAGTCAAAGTAGTGTTGGCTTTGTGTGCGTTGTTTGACCTACATCTTGAACAGCTAGACGTGAAAACTGCATTTATTCATTGATTTCTTTATAGAGATCTTGAAGAAGAAATCTATATGCTTCAGCCAGAAGATTTTGCGGAAAAAGACAAAGAGAACTTGGTTTGCAGGTTGAAATAATCTCTGTACAGTCTCAAACAGGCGCCGAGGTGTTGGTACAAGAGATTTGATTCCTATATCATGAGCCTTGGATAAAACAGACTGAGTGCAGACCCTTGTACATATTTCAAAAGATCTGATGATGATTATATCATTTTTGCTGTTGTATGTGCACGACATGTTGGTAGCAGGCCCCGACAAAGATCAAGTCTAAGGATTGAAGGCAAAGTTTGCTACGGAATTTGATATGAAGGGCTTGAGACTAGCAAACAAGATTCTAGGTACGCAAATTCACCGAGACAAGTAACAGAAAGATTTGGATTTCTCAGAAAAATTGGTTGAAGAAAGTCTTTCAACGCTTCAATATGAAAGATAGTAAGTCAATTTCAACCCCTCTTCCTGTTAACTTGAAGTTATTCTTCGAGATGTGTCCTGGCAGTGAAGCAGAGAGGATGAATATATCTCGAGTACCATATGCATCAGCAGTGGGAAGTTTGATGTTGATCTGTACAAGACCAGACATTGTTCAAGCAGTGGGAGCAATTAGTCAGTATATGGAGAATCTTGGACAAGAGCGTTGGAGTACTGTTAAGAGGATCCTTAGATACATTAATGGTGCCTCAAATACTGCATTATGTTATGGAGGATCAGATATTAAACTCAAGGGCTATGTCGATTAAGATTATGCAGGTGATCTTGATAAGAGAAAATCTACTATGGATTATGTGTTTACGCTTGCAGGGAGAGCAGTAAGCTGGGTTTCAAAACTGCAAACAGTTGTGGTATTATCTACAACGGAGGCAGAATACATTACATCTACTCAAACTTGCAAAGAGGCAATATGGATTAAAAGGTTATTTGAGGAGATCGAGCACAAACAAGAAAATTTTCATTTGTTTTGTGACAGTCAAAAGTGTCTTGTACATCGCAAGAAATCCAGCATTTCATTCCAGAAAGAAACATATTGGACTCCAATTTCACTTTGTGCGGGAAATAATAGAAAAAGTAAGTGTGGTTATGCCGAAGATCCATACAAAGGATTACACTGATAAGTTTTAGTGACGTAGATCATCAAGTGGCCTGGCAGAAACGTAAGCAACAGATAGTGACATGAAGGCATACTCGATCCAGAAGAAGTATTGGTGGTTCATCATTGCGTTGATGGTCCTTTTTATTTTATCGAGTTTTATTAAGTTAAGAGCGTTGATGATCCTTTTATTTTATCGTGTTTTATTAAGTCTGTCACTCTTATATGCAAATTTGAATTTTATTTCAAATATGATGTGAGATCTATATTGAATGGTGAGTGTGTCTTACCCATGTGACAAGTCTATAATAAGGTGTATCGATCCAGTGGATGTATTGGTAGCGCATCGTTGCCTTAATGATCCTTCTTTATTTTATCATATTTTGTTCGTTCTATGAGTGATATTTAGAATTGTAGTAAGTGACTCTTATTTCTTGTTATGATGTAGGTTGCTTAATTTCCAGTCAACCATGAATTTGCATTTTTTTGTACTCTTTATTTTTATGTCATTTAATTTGTGTTGTACTATGTAACAACTCTTATCAAGTAATATATGAACTCTTTTGTTATTTTATTTGTTTCGTTCCTCGTAAGCTAGCTTGGAGAAATTGATGGTAGTATGTAAATATTCTGCCATTTTTCCAAAGTTAGTAATATGCATGCTATATTTTAATTTTGATTTTGATTGTTAGGAAACCTGATAATAGTTTGTCATACTCTATATTCTTGTAAACAAGTGAATTTGATTAGAATGTGGCAGATTATATCACCACAAATTATGTCAAATAGTATCATGTCTCAATGTTATTTGTACAACAACTTAGATTATATAGTATAACATCTTTTGTACATGATATTTGTTCCACATCTTCGTTTGAATGACAATTTATCTTATCGTTTGTGTTGGTACAGTAAATACATTATTATGGTTTACATTTTACCCAATCCAAAGTATTTATTATAGCATACATTATCTTACATAATACCACAATTCAAACGAGTTGCTCATATTACCACACCATATATCAATATGTACCACATCTGTAATGCCCGAGATTTTTATTCTGATAATCTGTAATTATTGATTTATGATTTAATATGATTATGAAAGATCGTTCTGAGACAAGAAATGAGATTTCATGTGGGATCTAATGTGCGAGGACAGCGCGCACATGCGCGAAATGGGCAGAAGACCTCGCGCATATGCGAGAAGTGAGTGCGCCCATATGCGCGAGCTGTGCGGGAAGCCGAGTTAAATTCCAGAGAACCTCCCGCATATGCGCGGAAAGAGGGCGCGCATATACGCGAGCTCCCGAGAAGTGAAACGCGAAAACCAGTAGGTCTCGCTCACATGCGCAAGTTGAGGTCGCGCATATGCGCGAGACGTGCTGCAACAAGAACGAGCCACTTGGTATCAGGCATGCAAGATATATATATATATATATATATATATATATATATATATATATATATATATATATATATATATACAAACTTCATTTCTCAATATTCAAAAAGGAAGAGAATCGAGAAAAGGAACGAGAAAAGTTGTAGAAAATCCTTACGCTTTTTATTTTAGAAATTTGAAGTTTGTGAAAGATTCGTCCGTCAGAATTTCAATCCGACTTCAGTACTGTGTTCCTATCGACGAAAGTTTCAACTGGACGTAAGTTTTATTACGTTTTGATATGATTTGAAATTGTGATATTGCCAGAATCGGATAGGATTTATATATGAGGTTCTTGACATGTTAGACATCGTATAATTGAAACCGGATTGAAGAACGGTTATCATATGAAATTGTTATGAATTTCATAGTGGCTTTGATTGAGATATGATATCAGATTTGTACTGTTATTGATTATGAGATATAGATATTGATCTCTGACTGATATGGGTGCTGGGTATATTGAGATTATGCCGTTATGCCGTTAAAATAGGATTTGATTTAGTTCTGATTATATCCAGTATTGATTGAGTGGGGTATTGATATTGTATTCCTCGCTATTGTCAGATTGAGTATTGACAGACTTTGAATTCGAGACTTCGATTTCAGCAGATCGACAAAACGAAAGGTATAAATCAATGTTGATTCGGGATTGTACAACTCGAGTTTAATTTAACTTGAGTTTCCCAAAATCACATACTGAATTACCATTGCTTTGATATGTTGCAATGTGTGATATTGATATGCTTATTCTATTGATTTATAGCAAAGCAAGAGTTAGAGTCTTGGGCAGATATGTCTAGTCTTTGGCAGAACCGCCAAGTCACTGGACTTTTGTGTATATATCGATGCTTAGGAGTAGATCGACTTCTATTGCAGATATTCGATATAGATAGCCAAAGTCTGGGAATAAGAACGTACCACCATCTGGGTGGGGAAAGTAGGTGGGAGAACGTTGCATTCTTATTCAACCGAGATCCTTAGATTATAAATGAGTCGAGTCTGAAGTGACGAGTCTAGAGTTTTATTTATTACTTGATAACCATAAATGTTTTTCAGATTTGATACATGTTATTGATATGTGTTTCATGCTTTTATATATGCTTTTATATGACTGCATGTTTACATTGTTTATACTGGATTATGTTCTCACCGGAGTTATCTGGCTGTTGTCTTATTTGTATGTATGCATGACAACATGTGAGGCAGGATCAGGAACAAGAAGAGGATGAGAGATTCAGAATTAGCGTGGAGATCTGGACTTAGAATAAATTGGTTTTCAGTACTTGATCTAGCGACTGAACTTTAGTTGAGATAAATAAATGTTGTACAGACTTGTACATTTATTTAGATATGTATATCAGATTGAATACATAACGTTTCCGCACGTGTATTTAAAAAAAATTTATGTCTCACATTACTTAATTGTTATATTGATTCTTAATAATGATTAAGAAGACGAATTAGGTTCGGGTCCCCACAACATCACTGTGTTCAACTGTACCACAACTTAGACTATATTGTACTGTATTTTATATCAACCTACACCACATGATATATGATGTAGTATCACATTTCCACACAGATTATATATCTACTTAGCTTATATAATACCATGATTATATCAAATAACAATAATTACGACATGCATATATACAAATTTAACGTAATAATATCAAATAAGATATATGAACTTAGTTGTAATATCATCACTTATTATAAACTAACAATTATCAATAACTATTTTATCATGTTATGCTGCCAAATGACAATAACCAAAATATTTAAATTAATTTTTTTTCAACGAGTGTAGAAAATAGTTGCACATTTTTTAGTACAAGCCTTGTAGTACCATATGTTTGGGATAAATGATATTACAACATATGTCAAAATATATCACATCGCTCTGTTCACTTTACCACAACTTTGATTATATTGTATAATATTTTATATCAAAGTGTGCCGCATGATATATGATGTACGTAGTACCACATCTTCATGTGGATTATATACCAACTTAGTATATAAAGTGAGAATATGAGCATATAAATTCCGAGAGAAGATATCGTCGTCTTCACCCAAACTTATATGTCTTATCAATTACTAAGATTTTAGAAAACTACTTATCATGTTTTTTTTATTTACTAGACATAAGATATTATAAAACAAAATTCTTAGCATAAAATAGGTTAACTGCAACATAAATTAAAAAAAATTGATGTATAATTTGTTTACAATTTGGTACATAATGTGAGAATCTAAGTATAAATTTCAAGGGAAACCACCATCATTTTGAGCTAAAGTTATTTGTCTTATCAATGGGTAATATTAAAAAAACTACTTCTTATCATGTTTTTTATCTACTAAACACAAGACATTAGTAACTAAATTCTTGGTATAAAATAGGTAAATTGCGGCACAATTAAAACAACTGCAAGTATTTTATTTCCAATTTGGTATATAACGTGAAAATATAGGCATAAATTACGAGGAAACACACAATTGTCTTGACCCAAACTTATATGTCTAATCAATGAGTAAGGTTTAAGAAAACTACTTCTTATCATGTTTTTTTGTCACTAACAACTAAATTCTTGGCATACTATAGGTTAATCGCGGCACAAATTAAAACAATTGCAATATAATTTGTTTGCAATTTGGTACATAACGTCAGAATATATATATATATATATATATATATATATATATATATATATATATATATATGCCATGGGAAACCATCATGGTGTTGACCTAAAGTTATGTGTCTTATCAATGAATTAATAAGATTAAGGAACACATATTATCATTTTTTTTACTAACTAAACACAAGAAAATAGCAACTAAATTCTTGACATTAAATAGGTTAATTTTGGCATAAATTTAAAGAATTGCAGTATATTTTGTTTACAATTTGGTACATAATGTGAGAATATGAGCATAAATTTAGAAGAAAAACACAATCATATTGACCTAAACTTATATGTTTTGTCAATGAGTAAGGTTTAGGAAAACTATTTTTTAGCATATTTTTTTATCTACTAAATACATGACACTATCACTGTAACGCCCCAAAAATTTAAAGGTCCACGCGAACCACGTGCATATAAATTATTAAATTACTTGTGTATTTCGATTAAATATTTTAATTACATAAATTAATTATGTTGTGTATATTTGCATGTTTAAAATATATTTTTTCTACATGGTTGCATTAAAATACATTTTTAAGGGTTATTCGAGTTGCGATCGATGATCGAAGACTGATGACTGAAAACTATAAAATGTTCTTATTGGTTAATTTAATAATTTAAAATATGGTGATGCTTTTTATTATTTTTGAAAATAAGGGGTTTTGATGTGAATTTATACGCCGGGAGGTATTTTTATCAGTGTTGGTTTTTCAACAAAAATACGAACGTTTTAGCAACCCGACTAATAAATTCAAAAACTTTATTCAACAATATAATTTTTAATATTTTAATTAAGCATTAATGGGCCTAATTAACCTCCTTATAGGGCCTAAACTTTTGTTAGTGTTTTTAATTAATATTTAATGTACAACACCCCACCACAATTCATCACATCACACGCCCCACACCCCATCAATTCACAAACAATTCCTTTCAACAACACAAGACACGGCACACACCAATTATTGAAGGAAAATTCGAAAACTTGCAAGGAAAATCAAGCCATCATCTTCGTGCCGTCGTTCTTCGATTCGTCAACGTAAATTCGTGCGTTTAATACGCAAAGATACACCATATTCTCCATTTACTCGTCTTCACATCATAATATGTTATTTATGAATTTGCATGAAAACAAGTCACACAAGTTTTATTTTCATAACTATGTGCATATATGCTTTAAACTTGTGTTATTTGATTCCAAAATCATGTTTTTATGTGGTTAAGGGGGCTGCCATGTTAGGAGTATAATTAAGGATGTTTACACGAATCTTTAGGTTCATAAAACACAACCTAAACGTTGAACAAACATGAATAATACAAGCAGGAACCGAAACATGTGGTGGACGTGTGTTTTGAGGGCTTGGTTTTGGGGAATAAGAGGCTAGGCCTTGCATGGCTCGTCTGGGGTCAGGGCTGGGTAATGGTCTGAGTTAGGGAAGAATTCTAGCCACGCTAGGACTCGAGTTAAGTGTGTTGGGAGGAGTCCTAGACAACAAGGACTCCTACCCGAGAGCTTCAAGGGAATAGCGTAGGTGTTGTTGTTGTGCAGGAAGAAGGGGCTTGGCCTGGGGGCTTTGGGCTGGGCTAGGCTAGGTCCTTAGGATTCTAGGAGGGTGCACAAGGGCTGGGCAAGGGCAAGGGCGGATCCAATGTATTCACCACCCGGGCTAAAGCCCGGGTGGTGCTAAATTTTTTTAAAAAAATTATAGGTAAATTTTGGTATAATTTTGGATAAAATTGATATTAGTCCGGGTAGATCAATTTAAAATATTAAAAGATTTTAGAGTTTAAAATTCTAGCCCGGGTAAACTTTGATTCCTGGCTCCGCCACTGGGCAAGGGGCTGGTGTGGCTTGGGTTGCTGTTGGCTCTAGCAAAACATGAGGAAGCACAAGGCAGCATGTGTACGCGTGAGGCTGCTAGGCTGGTTTAGTGTCTTGCTGCGTGGCGTCCAGGGCTTGGGTTGGTCTGGGTATGGTCTGCCTGGTCCAGGGTCAGTTAGGGTCATGGTGGTTTGGTGGCGGCTCGGCTGGATGAGCCTTAGGCTAGCTAGGAGTCCTAGTACAACTAGAACACAAGACACACACACATGCAGAAACGTGGGGCTAGTTCCAGCAGGGTTTGGGCGAGTTAATGGGTAGGTCAGGGGTCAGAGCTGGTTAGTAGGGTGCCTAGGTGGGTTGGCTCAAGTTTGGCTCGAGGTGGCTCGACATGGCTCGAGTAATTTGGGAGATGGCTCGGGTGGTTCGTATAGGTGTCAATTTCGGGATTTTAAGAACTAAAATTGAATTCATGAGTCCACGGGTATGGCTCATGACTTGGAAGGGTATAATAAATAATAAAAATATTATGTATAAAGTTTGAGATCAAAATAATAAGTTTTGGATTTGTTCGTGATTTTATCGCCGCACGAAACGATAATTAAAGAATTAATGGAAACGCTTAGTTTTAATAAAATTATGAAAAATTATATTTAAGCTCAAATAATTATTAAAAGTCTAAGTTTGTAATTGGGGAATTTTATACTAAGGCTTGGTTTAATTCGTAATTAAAACGCATTAATACGTTATATTTAAAGATTAATTTAAAAGTCATCGATTTAAGTCAAATAAAAATATGAAAAATTCATATGGGTTTAAATAATTGTTTGGAACATGTTAGAGTCAAAGGAATTAAGAAAAGTCAAATACGTGAAATTTTACGTCATTTTACACCTAAAAATTAGTAAACGTCATGGCAGTGTCCTGAATGTTGTTTTACATTCTAATATGATTATTTCAAGTGTTTATGAATTTTTATGACATTGATTTTAAATGTTCATGATTTATTATGTCAAAATGTTATTTTAAAAGGTTATGATTTAATATGTTAAAATTGTTATTTTAAATGTTTATGATTTAAATGCATATTTTAAATATTTATGATGTTGAAATGTTTATTTAAAAGATTTATGGATTTTATATGTTAAAAGATTTTTTTAGAATGTTTATGGGTTATATGATTAAACGAAAACGTTAAAAGACATGTTGCATGCTTGGTTTAAAAGAAAAACGATATTATATGCATGTTTTTATTAAGTGATGGAAATACGAAATGCTGAAAAACGTGAAGGAATTGTGACTAAATACGATGATATGTTGGAAATATCGTGAGGGCTATGGTTCCAGTGGGAGTCCGACGATCACGTTTCCTTGGATACAGATACGAATACGAATACGTTAATATTTTAATACGTTGGCCAAGGCCCAATTGACCGGTGAGAGTGTCGCTGGTGTCCTCGCCGCCCAGTACTGGGGTTTTCTCTAGATGGATCTATCGCCCAATACGATTAAGAATAAGAGTCACAATCACGATCTGAATTCAACAAACACGAATATGAATATGAATATGAATATGATTATATGAATATGGTGATATGAAAATGGTTATGAAAATGTTTATACAAAAGTTTATTAAAATGTTTTTATTTTAAGTTTATGCATCATGAAAATGTACATGTTTAAAGTTTATGCATTTTCATGAAAATGTTATTTTAAGTACAAATATTTTTCACTATTGTATGTGATCTGTATACATATTATTTTTTATCAAGAATATGATGTGTTGAGTCTTTAGACTCACTAGGTGAGATGATGCAGGTGAGTATGATAATAATGTTTATGGAGGTCTTGATGGTTGATTTTGCTGGACTGAAGGTGCACATAACCCGATGACCAGCGCTAATTTTCTGCACTAGGTTATGTTTATGGAGGTCTTGTACCACTGTTGTGGAGATTTTTTGAGACTGTTCAAGCTTTTCTGAAGTTTGCACTCCATTTTCCTTTCCCTCGTACTTAATGCCTTGTTAATGCTTCATATAAATTTCTTCATTTAGGCCACCATGAAGAAACACTGTCTTTACATCTAACTTCTTCAGATATAAATCTTCTCTTGCCACTAATCCGAGTACAATCCTGGTAGTGGTTAAATTAACTACTTGAGAAAAATCTCACTGTAATCAATGCCTTATTTTTTTTGTAAAACATTTACAACAAGTCTTGCCTTGTACCGCTTCCTACCATCATGTTCTTCTTTTAACATCTACACCCACTTGTTACATAATATTTTTTTGCCTCACCGAAGTTCTATCACCCCCACGTCTAATTGGACGACAGTGAATCCATCTCATCGTCCATGGTTAACTCTCACTTGGTTGAATAATCCTTTTGCATTGGCCCTTCAAGGTCTCCGGTTCACCTTTGTTTGTCAGCAAAATATAGTGAAGTGTAGAGGAGAATCTCTCAGGTAGTATAATTTTTCTCGAAAATTTCCTGAGTTCAATAACCGGAGTTTGTGGGTCATCATCTTATGCAGTTATTTCTTCAGTTTCCTGTTTACTTATTTTCGATTCATTCACAAGAATATCTGTCAATGGCACTTCATCATACTTCTTGACTTGAGGAAATTCATCTCAAGCTTCAATACGTGACTTGTCCTTGTACAATACTTGCTCATTGAAGATTATATCTCTGCTCCGAATGAATTTTCAATTTTGATCTTCCCAAAAAACGATAACCAAACACATTATCACCATAACCAATAAAAGAAACACTTCTTTCACTTCGGATCAAGTTTTGTTCTGCTTGCTAAATCAATATGAATATATAATAGACAACCAAACACTTTCAAGAAATAAATGTTAAATTTTTTGCCCCTTCATACCACTTCGGGTATTCCGCAGACAAGTGGTATCGAAAGTCCTTTGTTGATCAGATATGTTGCAGTGTTAACATCATCAGCCTAGAATGATTTTTGTAATTCAGAGTGCAATCTCATGCTCCTAGCATCTTCATTCAGGGTCTTGTTCATCCTTTCAGCTACGCATTCCTGTTGAGGTGTATCAAGAATGGTTTTCTCTATCTTGATCTCATTCTGTGTACAATATTTTTTGAATTCATCATCTTCGTATTCACCACAATTATCATATCATAAGCACTTTACATTTAAGTTGGTCTTATTTTAAACTACGGCTTTCCATTTTTTAAAGGTCTCATAAACGTCATATTTATTTTTCAGAAAAAAAAACCCAAATTTTCCGACTCGAATTCTAAGGTATACTGCTAAAATACTACTAGAATTTTTGTTTGTAAGATATTTTTGAAAATTACTCAAACACATGCATTTAAAAAGAATCATTCAATTACTGAATAAAAATACTGCAATTAAATAATTTAACCTCGTCAAATTCCTAAACTACAGTTTTAAAAGAACTCAAGTGTAACAGTCAAAACCTTGCCAAACCATCAACTTATAAAAAGATGTAAAATGTATCAAATGAACAATGTTTCACTCCTGACTCATAAACATATAATGCGGAAAACGTAAGGTCCTCAAGTTAGCGTGCACACTCTCAGCTCCGCCTACCCAGTCTTGGCGCCTCCAGTCTCCACATTAACATTCTCACCCACATCATTCACACATAATGAGTCTAAAGACTCTACACACCTGAACCGTGATAACAATTACATATACATATAATGCAACAGTAAAAAGTACTGTAATAAAAATATATCCAATTGGTCTTAAAATCATGAACTTAAACATAACACGTCAAAGCATAAACGTATCCATAACATATCTCGTCATATCAACATATAAGTGTTCATTTTCTTTTATTGAATTCAGATCGTTAGTTGTCAGTTGTGACTTTCGTATCAGCTCTAATTCGATGGATACATCTATGTATAAGGCAGCGAGGACATCAGCGACAATATTATCCATCCACTGAGCCTTGGCCTTAGATGTTCGTATTCGTTTTCATGTTCGTATTAGTCACAACCAACTCGCCTCCTTCAAAAACATCTCATCGCATATAAAATTCATGCATATACGTAGATTTTCTTAAAATCAAACATGCAACGTATTATACATATTTTCATAAAAATTAATATTCACAATAAATATAAACATTAAAAACATGCGATTTTAGTTGTCAAGGCTATGCCAGGACTTCTAACTTGACCCGGGTGAAAAATGACCATTTTGACCATGGAAACCCTAATTGACCATTTTACCCTGAACCTCAAAATTTTGACGCGAGACCACCCAAACTTATTAAAACACCTCAAAACATATTTATAACCATTTTCTAGATGTAAACTCGAACCCATGCAAGAACTTCTATAATTCGTTTTAAAACTTGGACGTGAGTCCCAGTTTTAACTCGGATCATCCCGAAACTTAACCAAACTTTCTCGAACTTGAACCATGACTTAACCATACCCTTCTAGCCCATAACCACCTAGATTAGAATACCTAAGGCCCTCGAGCATGACCGAATAGCGGCTGGAATTTATGCACTGTGGAGGCTGAACCCTAGTGACATAATCGAACCAAAACTCAACCATACACTGAACCAACTCAGACTTGATCCAAACCAAACTTTTACTAGACCACTTAGGACAACAATGGACTCCCTCGGACCAACCCAGGACCTAGCTATAGCACCTTGCAAAATTTATCCCCAACCGTGCCCCTAGAATGCCCCACGAGCCAAACCCAATCGGCTGCATTCTATCCATGTCCCAACCGACACCAGACTCCCCCTAGTGCCATTACACAGGCCTTAGACACCATCTGGACGCAGCCTCCATGGAAAAGAACCGCCTGCAACCTCCAAGGCTCCATCCGAACCCTGGCATCCAAATAACCTCAAGGAAACCAAGATGAACGCTCGGCCCTCGCAAGCTGCCGTACCAGGTTAGTTCGAATCCTTAGACTACTAGACTTTCCCTGGTTGGTGCTCACGTGGCCCCTAAATCTGCAGCCCCCTTGCAACATCAAAACATAAGACATAAAGCAAGCAAGTTCAAGGTTTTGCATATAAAAAAAGTCCAAACGGATCCAAATCCTTCGTACTAACCATTATCATGCAAAATATTTTGAAAGTACATAGTATGCTGTGAAAGATGGCAAAACCGAAAGTATAGGGTGTGCATTTGCGTATTTATGCTCGAAAACCTCTATATAATCACGTAGGACAGGCACCGGAGGGACGAGGAAGATATCCATTGAAAAATTTGAGAGAAACCAAGAGGGAAAATCTGATGAACCTTTCAAAATGCTGTTGCTGGAATGGGGAGGGAACGGCCGAAGCTGGGGTTGGGTGATTAGTGTTTTTAGGATGTAGGTTAAGTATAATAAAATTATATAATGGGCCCTTAATTAAAATCAATGAGATTAAAAGGATTTTAGGACCATTTTTCAATAAAATAGTCCCAACAAGCTCAAAAACACTCCCGTAAAATATTTCGTTTAGGTATGTTTTTGAAAATGTTGCCCGAACTCTCAAAACGTCCCTCAACTAGCTAAAATTTGCATGGTTTAAAATATGACCTGATGACTAAAAATACTCTACCAAGGCTCATTATCAAAAATCACACATATACGTCATGTATTTAATAATTAAAAATAATTATTCAATAAAAATATTTTTCCTTAAATGTCACCGGTTTATGTTCCTCGTTCGAGCGAGAAATACTGTTAAAAAGCCTAATAAATGAGTTCTTAACATCCATGAAATAAAACACCTATCCATGTCATGATCATGCATTTTAATGCATTAAAAATAATTAAGCACATATTTTAGCGAAACCATAGATTGCATGCAGTCAGGTTACATAGTTCGAATTTTCTAGACCTCACACGAATTGTTGATAAATGTGACATAGTATATTGAGCCTTCAAGGGATGTCACAGGAGAGGGTCCCCATACATTAATGTGAACCAGCTCCAACTTTGCTGCTTTGGTTCTCTTCCGTCTTTTGAAAAACTCACATTTTTCTGCTTTCCAAAGATACAGCTTGCACGTAGCTTGTGTTCAACGATCTTTAATTCTAGTAGCTTCCCGTTTGATACAAGCATCTTCATTCCCTTCTCACTCATATGCCCAAGCCTACAATGCCATAAACTTGAACTAGCTCCAACATCCACGGCTGCAAATGTATCCCTACAACTAGTAGTCATATAAAGTGTCCTAGCTTTTTTTCCTTGAGCAACAATCATGACTCCTTTGTTAACTTTCCACTAACCATCACCAAATGTTACACTATGGCCTTCGTTAACGAGATGTCCTACTGAGATCATATTATGTTTCAATTTCGGTACATGTCTAACTTTGTAAACTTTCCAGACATATCTATTTGACATCTTCATCTAGATATCACCCATACCAACTATTTTCAAAGGTTTTCCATCAGCCAGGAAATATTTTCCGCAATCACCAGCAATGTAATTATTAAATACATCACGATTACCAGAGGTATGAAATGAAGCTCCTGATTTCATAACCCAAGAATCAACGGGCTTTCCATGGATAGTAACAGAGCATCATGTACCTCCTCAACAACAACATTTGCACTATTCTTTTTCGATTTGCAGTTGTTTTTCAAGTGAGCTGTTTCACCAAAGCTCAAACACTTCGAATTCTTTTCAAAGTTTCTTTTGTAATTTCCATTTATTGACTTGGACTTACAGTGCCATTGGTTAGAACTTTTTCGCCACTCATGTCCTTTGTTATCGAGATTTAAGCAGATCTCAATGATGTTCCTTCAGCGAGTCCATCCTGCGAACTTTTTCAGCAAGAATTTGATATTTAACATAATTGAATTGTGGCTTTCTTTTTCCAGCTGAGTTGCTAACCGCTGCCCACATTGGTTCCCATACATTTGTTACAGACCCCAAAAGAATAAGTTCATGAATCTCATCATCAAAATTAATTTCGACTGGTGTTAGCTGAAAAACAATCATATTGAACTCATTGATGTGCTTATCCACCGAAGCACCTTATCCCATTTTGAAGTTGAATAACTTTTTCATAAGATATACTTTGTTGTTTTATTATGGCTTCACGTATGTGTCCAATAAAATGGACATCATCTCATATGTGGTTTTTGCCTCCGCCACGTTATGTGCCACATTTTGTTAGGGTCAATCATATTACACCTAATACATGTCAGTCAAGGAGCTCTCTGTCATCATCCTCCATCTTTTTCGGCTTCTTTCCTGATGGTGGTTGATGTAACTTCTTGATATACAGATAATTTTTAATATGTAACCGTTAGAACGAAAAATATGCTTTGTTGAACTTGTTGATTCCCGGTCCCGATCCATCATCTCTGATCATCGCTTCTCAAACCTTGAGGAAAGATTTTAAAAAATAATTTCTGATGTGGAAGATCAGACAAAACTACAACCACTGAGCACTCAGAATTCTAAGAAATTTTACAACATGGCTCTGATACCAGCTGTTAGTTAATTACGCTGAAACGATGACGATCGTTATGATAATATAGTACAAAAAATACGGAATAAAATAATAAACAAAAGCACAAAGATTTTTGTGGTTAACTTAATATAAGCTACATCAATGAAAATGCTGCAAATATTTATGATAGGGAGAAAATATTACAAATGTAAAAAATACTCAATTTCTCACAATCTCAACCCCGATTATAACTGAGAAATTTTTTTCTCAAACTCACACAAGAAAAAACACTCAATCTTTTTCACAAAACCATTTTCTTTTTATTTGGTATCTCTATTTAATGATGCTTTGAGAAGATAAGATAATTTAATTAAAGTGGTGAGCTACCTATTTATAAGTGCAAATCATGGTGTGAACTCAAACAATATTTTCCATAAAATACGACAGTTTTACTCAAGAAATATTTGTTGCAAGTTTGTTTTAAGCTTTCTTCACCAACCATGTGCATCCACCTAACAATAAAAAGTAAAGATGGAGTGAATTTATAAAATAATATAGTATAAATATCATTCACCATAAAATATTCTTAAGTTTAAGATACTTGAATATTATAAACATTTACCAGGAAAGAACCGAATATATTTTGGTATACAACTCTAGCTAACATCCACAGTAATATTAATACAAGGTGAAGTAAATTTTATGGCACATCGCAAACAATAAAGCGACTCAAAACAATGAGGACATAAATGTATTTTAAATATGAGCAGAGTTGAGTCGTCTCAGAAATAAAGATCTGTGAGACATTCTTACAAAAAAACCTATTGATTTTTCCTAATAATTTTTTACTGTCCACATGTGGAACAACTCATTTAAGACCAGTTGCTTGGTCCCGGAAATCTGTATTCCTGAGACGGTTTAGCACTTGCACTATGCCATTTAAGACCCTCGCAAAATGGGAACATAATAAAGTTAATTACCTAACACTTGCACTATGCCATTCAAACTAGTAAATGAATGCGTTGTGACAATGCTGTCTACCACGTGAATTTTCAAAAGAAATTCCCGGGTTGTATACATTGAATTAAATTGGTGTTTGGTTATTTCTGTATTTTAATATTTTAACGAAATTTAAAGAATAACTGTCATAATATATTTTAAAATTACTAATTATCTAAGTCCGTAAGACAACTTTTAATTCCTCATAAGACATTTTAGTTGAAATTTTTAGGGAAAATAGACAAATCTGTCATCTATGTTAGCATAGTGTGAGTTTATTTTAAGTAGTAAAATTGGGTTTTGGTTCAATAACTTATATTTTTTATTATTATTTTTAATCATAATTCACAGAAGTATTGATGAGACACATAGAAAGAATTACATGAAATCGAAAAATACTGAAATGATACCAAAAATGTTGATGTGACACCAATGAATACTACGTGTTAGGTGTCACGACAACCCTAAAGTAAAATAGGACCATAATCCAAGAGAAAGCAACTTATAGAACTAAAACCAATTTTGTTTGTCTACAAAACCAAAATTCAGGAAACTATTTTGACATTTCCCGCATTTTTTTTTTGGAATCAATTTCCCCTAATTTTTAAATATATATATATATATATTGATGAGAAAAAGAGCAACTTTTTTTTTTGTCTTCTAACATGTCTTATTTTAGGTATTGTTCAACTAAATATTTAAAGTTTTGTTTTGATACATTAAAATTTACTTTTTGGTTATTCTAGTTTGATTGTCGAAGTGTCGTTGGACACTTTGCAATTTTCTATGCCAAATAGCACTTTATAGTTTCAATAAGTACTTTTTAATGTTGTGTCAACATAATCTAATTTTTTGTATCAAAACCAAATTTTGAATATTTGAAGTACCAAATTTGAAAATTAGGTGGAGGAAATGTGATGCGAAGTGTGATGTTGAGTCCAACATTAATGAAATCCCATTCATGTGCTCCTTTCACAGGAAATGTGGTCCTTATCTAGTAAACGAGTTCTCTCTGGGACCTCCCTCACTACATATACAATCATATCATCGTATCATCGTATTAGTCACAATCATTTCACCTCCTTCAACTTTTCATATTTTCATCACTTATAAAAATTCATGGATATAAAAAACATTTTTCTTTTAACCAATTCATCGTATAATTTCATAAACATTTAAAATAAATATTTTAGCATATATTATAGCATTCAGGGCACTAAAAGGATGTCTAATATTTTTCATATTTAAAATTATCGTTTTACCCTTGGACTTAGAAATTCTTGATTTTTACATTTTCTTACTTTCATTGACTCTAGACCATCCCACATAATTCTTTAAGCTTAAATTAAATTTCTAACATTTTTTAGCTTAAATTCGAGACTTTTGATTTACATTCCTATTTACTAATTCGTAAAGCT
Organism: Primulina eburnea; assembly: GCF_022965805.1. Taxonomy (NCBI): domain Eukaryota; kingdom Viridiplantae; phylum Streptophyta; class Magnoliopsida; order Lamiales; family Gesneriaceae; genus Primulina; species Primulina eburnea. The sequence continues at coordinate 22,406,138 of NC_133103.1, forward strand.
TTTAATTCCCTGATTAATTCAAACTTTTATAACTTAATCCCAAAATTTTATCACAAACTTTTCATACCTAAATAACCCTTGTGACCCATGAAATGACCCCACGTAGACCGTGGTTCGACCCCTTAACCATTTATTTTGAAAACCCGAACCCTAGTTAGTTTCCCCTAAAGTCATCTTACGTTTTCTTCGAGCCACTCCCGAGCCATCTTGAGCCAACCCCTACCAATACCACCTAAGGACCCTACTAAACAGTCCTGGCTCATTTAACCAGCCCCTAGCCCATGCCACAAGACCAGCACGAGCCGCGGCCGATTGAGCACCCATGACTCCCAACTCGACAAGGACTCCTCACCCGAGCCACCACCCGAGCCCGAGCCCTAATGACCCTCACAGGACCACCCTCAGACTTAGCCTGGACACCCTGGCCAAGCCGTGACATCCCACGCACAGCTGCTGCCCTCGGCTTGCATGGGAAGAGTCCCATCGCGCATGGAATCTTCCCCAGCCGTTGTGCATGAGTCCTAGCCATGCTAGGTCTCTTCCTCACACCTAACCGCGTCCAGACCGAGCCCTTGTCAAGCCGCACTCTTGCTTCCCCCCTAGCTGAAACCCTAATGTACCAACATGCAAATTTTCGTTCAAGCTTGGCTCGTTTTCGGTCCAGCCCTTTTGCAGCCGTGCCTAGCCTCCTAAACCCTCATAAATTCATCCATTTTTATTGTCCTAGGATGGTAGCCCCTTTATGCACCATATACATGAGTTTTATATCAACAAAACATGAGTTATATGTATGTATTTCCATAAAAAATAAAATATAACTTGTGCCACATATTTTTCATGCAAGGTTAATCAAATATACATAATATGGTGTGAAAGATGTTTAAAAGAAAGTTAAGCATGCCTTTGAGTTTATTACCCACGAAAACGAGTTGGCGATGCGAATAACGACGACATAGAAAACCCTAGGCTAAAATCCTCTCAAAACTGTTGATTTTTCTTCAAGTTCTCGTGTGATGTGTGTTGTGTGCTGATGAGAGTGTCCTAATGTTTAGGAGGGGTTCGGGCATGAGTTATTAGATGTGGAGGGGTAGGGTTTAGGCTTTTATTTGTTAAATAAATCATGTGTAGAAACTTAGGCCCATTAACATGGTATACTAGGCTCATTAGGCCGAGTAGTTAATATTTAAAATAATTTGTTCACTACAACAAAAACGGCTTTCCGCAGCGCGCATATGGGCTTTTCGCAGCGCGCATTGCATGCTGCAAAGTTGCAATCGATTAAAAGTTCAAGATTATCTGCGGCGTACACGTGCACGCTGCTAATATTATTATCAACGGCGTGCATTTGTACGCTGTTAATACAACTTTCCGCAGCGTGCAATGTACGCTGCTAATAGTCATAAAAAAATAAAATATTAGCGACGGTTTCTGACAAAACCGTCGTACATTGGCGACGAGCTTCATCCGCCAATCCGTCGCTAATTTAGCGAAGGTCTTTAATTTTAGAAGGCGTTTTATAATTTCGCGACGGTTACCAAACCGTCGCTAAATTTTGCGTAAAAATAAAAGAAAATTACTTTTACAATTTAATAATTTTTTATAAAAACTACCATACAACTATAATAATAACACCAATAATACTCATGATTATAATTAACAATTAAAAAATTAACAAAAAATTGAAACAAAAACACGTATCTAAATGGAAATTAAAATCGTATAAGTAGAGAAAATTTTAAGTGTTGTGAAGTGGGGTGGAGGAAAATGGAACGGAGATCGGATATAAATAGTGAATTTGCGATTTTTTTAGCGACGGTGTTTTACTAAACATTCGCCGATGTATGTTTATTAGCGACGGTTACGTCGCCAATTTAAATCGACGACGGATGTCTTTAAACCGTCGCTAAATGTGGCGTAAAAATCGTCGCACTTTTATATTAGCGACGGGTTTACTCCCAAACCGTCGCTAATTTAAAAAATTCAAACTCTTTTTCCGGCGTGCTAATAATATGCATGTCGTGAATAATACTATTGACGGCGTGCGATTAATGTCTAAACACGATTTTTTTTTAAAAAAAATGATTTACTATACGCAGCTTGCTTTAATGCACGCCGTCCATAGTAATATCCGCAGCGTGCTTTTAATGCACGCTGTGGATAGTAATATCCGCAGCGTACTTTTAATGCATGGCGTTAATAGTATCAAGCAGCGTGCTTTGAATGCACGCCGTCTATAGTAATATCCGCAGCGTGCTTTTAATGCACGTTGTTCATATTATCAAGTGCAACACTATTAACAGCGCACATATGGTTGTACGTCGTGAAAAGTAGTATTCACAGCGTGCATTGATGACGTGCTGCGGAAAATCATTTTTCTTGTAGTGGTTTGGAAAAGGTTGTGAAAATATTAGCCTAGTTCCCAAGAAGTTCATATTTTCGTCGAAAATCGAATATCGTTTTAAAATACGCATCGGCATATAAAATAGTCTCGAAACACTTCATTTTCGAAAAAAACAAATAACATGTACCATATTTTAAATAATTAAAAATAGTTATTTAATAAAAAAATATTCTCTTTTTCAGCCATCGGTCTCCGTTTCTCGTTTGTGTCTCGAATAAGCTTTTAACACAGTTTTATGCGTTCATGTAGAAAAGTGCATTTTAAACATGTAATCATGCACCCTATATTTAACTCATGTAATTAAAACCCTTTAATTAGTCATTTTCCGTTTTTCCTAGATTCGCATGCAGTTAGGCTACGTTATTGTATTTCGGACCTTACACTATCAGTACTAGGTACGCGTCTAGGAGTCATTATATCTGACCGTTTTCCAAATTCTTAACATAAACAACATTCATTTAAATCTAAGACTCTTAACATGCATGTAAAAGTACTTTATCGAGCAACTTAAGCATAAATATCAATTAACTTCAAAAAGCGTTTAAACATGTAACTTATGCATGTAAAGCATGTAAACATGCAGGTACGATCATTAAAATCATTTAAAGCATTTGAACTTACAGACTTGAGGCTTGACGTTTGAGATTTTCGGAACTGGCTGTGGCACAACCCTTTGCGAAAACATTTCTATGATACCAACTGAAATGTATATTATTCATTTTTCTTTAAAATATACTCGAATTTTTTTCCCCAAACTTGCTTTCGAAGCCTAAAACTAGAATTTTTCAAAAGTAGCATAAATATTTTAAATACTCTCAAAAGCATAAAATTCATAAAATCTTTAAAGTTATCTTAATACCAAAAACTAGTAAAGGTACTCAGGTTATGTGCACTATCAGCCCAACCAGTTCAACCTTCAAGTCCTTTATCATCAACAAAATCATGCTCACCTGCATCGATCATACCTAGTGAGTCTAACGACTCAACAAACCTTAACCATGATAACAAGTAATACATATGCATTCGCAAGCAACAGTGAAAAATAATTTTAATAAAATAGCTTTTCATGAACATGCATAACTTTAAATCTTTTTTTCTTTTCATCATATACTTTTTCTTTTCATCATATACGTATGTGTTTCCCTTTCATTGAATCCAGTTCATTAATTGTGACTTTCGTTTCAGCTTTCGGTCGGTGGATCCATCTACGTGTAACCATGGTACTAGACGGCGGGGACATCAACGACACTCTCACCCGTCAACTGAGCCTTGGTCTTACATATCATGATATACTTTCATATTAGTCACAATGAAGTTACCTCTTTCAACTTTTCATTATATTCATCAATTATAAAAATTCATGCATATATATCATTTTTTTTAAACCTAGCATTCAACACATCTCTTAGCACTATCATTTTTCCCCTAACCTGTCTCTAATACGAATTTTCCCATGGTTATAATAAAAGCATAGCCAGTTACCACAATTTTTCGTAACCGAGGTAAATTAGCAACGATATGACTTTATAAGAAAAGCGATGGTTTTACTTGAACCATCACAGTTACTAGCGATGATATGAAAAAATTCTCGCTAAATAGCGATGGAAAAGCAAAAATCATCGCGGAATTTAGTGACGGTCTCGATTATCATCACAACTACAGGAAATTGATAGAGCTATATACTTTGCGATGGTTCAGTATAATTTCCATTGCTAATTAAGGACAAAATTTAATTGTTTCTACTCGTCGCAAATTAAAATTTTGAATTTTTAGACAGAATTTTGCGATGGATTTATTGAAATATTCGCTATTTAGCGACGATTTTCAAAATCTGTCACTGATAGCGATGGTTTAAGCATCGCAATTCATATGTAAAAACTTTTTCACCTCATTTTTTTCAGCGGTTTTCGTCAATTTTTAGATGTAAGGAAGAGTGTGTTGTTGTTTTTTTTTTTCAAATTTCATGCATTTTTATTATATTAATTCTAACGTATGATTTTTCCTACTATTGTACATCTGGTGTCCGATTTAATTTTACCCCACCTTGAAAAAATGTTCAATTTTTTACTTTGCGACGCAATTAAACAATTTTCATATTTTATTTTTTTGAATGTTAACACAACTAAACCGTAATTTATAACCTTCGTCAATACATACGTAGTGTAGTCTCATGTATTTCCCTTTGTTGCATTTTTATCTTAATTTGGTCATTTTCTCACGTTTTGAGATGCTTTGTATGATTCTAAAAGTCATTTCATGTCTCTCTATTTTTTAAAAAACTTTTCAAGAAAATTTTAAATGTATTTTTATTACATGTGATTTTCCAAATTTCGGAATATTTTTTAAAAAAATCAATTGCTATATGCATATTCTGTTTATTATTCACGATTTTTTTTCGTTACAAATTCTAGAAAATTTTAGGGAAAATATTTTTTTTGGTCTAATAACTTTTTCTATTTTGGGTTTTAATCAATTAAATTTTCAAAGATTGGTTTCGGTGTACAAATATCAGAGAAAATACTTTTTTGGTTTGCTAACTTTCTCTATTTTGGGTTTTAATCCTCTACATTTTCAAAGTTTGGTTTCAGAACTGTGCTAACTTTAAATTTTTTTGATTCTCAGTCCTATTTCATCAGAACTCTGATATAACATTGGAAAATGCTAATGTGATCACACCAAAAAATGCTTATATGACACCGAAAATTGCTGACGTGATATAAGAACTCTTGACTTGTCTGATATTATATTAACAATTGGATCAAAATAATCAAAAAATAAAGTTAGTGTACCAAAACCAAAATTTAATAACTTATATAGTGAACCAAATTAAACATGAAATGGGAAAAAAATATATTTTCCCAAATTTTAATTCACCCGTATCCTAGAATTTGGGTTTTGATATATTCCTTAATTAATCGTATGCCATTCTGTCATTACTGCTATATTTTTATTTTATTCTAAATTATCTTACTCTATATATACATACAATATTGTCCCATAATCATTCCAAGACCTCAACTTTTTTTTCAAGACCCAAAAACACCAAATTTACATATTATACACATAATGAACCCCACTCACATACTCGTAGCGACATTTCCAGGCCAAGGCCACATTAACCCTTCACTTCAACTTGCCAAAAGACTCGTAAAAATGGGCATAGAAGTCACGTTCATGACAAGTGTATTTGCAAGGAAGCGCATGGCTAACGCCGCCACCGGCGACTCCCCTAAAAGCTTAAATTTCGTGGAGTTTTCTGATGGCTATGACGATGGATTGAATCCCCGTGATGATGGGAAAAGGTACATGGAAGAGATGAAAACTAATGGGTTGAAAGCTTTAAAGAATATCATTCTGGCAAGTTCCAAACGAGGCCATCCCGTGACGTGCCTTGTCTACTCTCATCTCTTTGCTTGGGCCGCAGAGGTGGCACGTGAGGTTCACGTTCCGAGTGCGCTTCTGTGGATCGAACCAGCCGCTGTATTAGATATATATTATTACTATTTTAATGGTTATGGTGGTGATATTGATAAATGCTCAAATGAAATTCAGTTGCCAAAACTTCCTTTGCTCTCCAAGAATGATCTTCCAATCTTTCTCCTTCCTTCGACACCCGAACGCTTCCGCCTGGTGGTTAAGGAGAAGCTTGATGTATTAGATGCCGAAACGAAACCGAAGGTGTTGGTGAATAGTTTTGATGAATTGGAGAAAGATGCACTTAGAGCTATTGAGAAATATGAGCTAATTGGTGTGGGACCTTTGATTCCTTCTGGTTTCTTGGGTCGAGAAGATCTTTCAGATAAGTCTTATGGCGGGGACATATTCAAATTATCTGAGATTAATTACATCGAATGGTTGGACTCAAAGCCAGAATCGTCGGTTGTTTATGTGTCGTTTGGAAGCATGTTTGTGCTTCCGAAGACACAAATGGAACAGATAGCTAAGGGGTTATTAGATTGCGGTAGGCCATTTTTATGGGTGATACGAGAAAATGAGCATGATGGAAATAAAGAAGATGATCAAAAGTGGAGTCATTTCGAGGAATTGGAACAAATCGGAAAGATTGTAAGATGGTGTTCACAGTTGGAGGTTCTGTCACACCCTTCATTGGGATGCTTCTTGACTCATTGTGGATGGAACTCTGTGCTGGAAAGCATAGTGTTCGGCGTACCGGTGGTGGCTTTTCCGCAAGGGTTTGATCAGCCCACAAATGCAAAGTTGATAGAAGAGGTGTGGAAGACAGGAATTAGGCTTCATAAAAATGAGGATAGTGGCATTGTGGAGGGTGACGAGATCATGAAGTGCATTGAAAAAACAATGGATGATGGAGAAAAGAGCCAAGAATTGAGAAACAATGCCAATAAATGGAAGGGTTTGGCAAGAGAAGCCATGGGGGAGAATGGATCTTCAAACAAGAATCTCAAGTACTTCCTTAAAGAACTTGGGCATGTTTGAAAATATTTGATCTTCATCTTATTATCATATTTGAAAGTTTAATGGATGGCTTTAATTCAGTTAATAATGAAAGTTATCAATCAATAAATGTGAGGTATATTAGATTTTTAGACAAGAGAAAATAAATTGTCATTTTTAAAAAATAAAACATTGGTGTGCAAGACATACTAGTGTTAAAAACAAAAACAAAAAAGAACTAAATCAAGACATTCTACAAAAATACATTCAAATCCAAAAAAAAAAAAAAACAAACAAACAATAACTAAAATTAAAATTGAGAAACAAGAAAAACATAGAGTTGTGTCATTATTGTAGACATTCACTAAGATTTACTAAGAAGACTTCTGGAACAATATAAGTTTTGATGATTTAATAAGATTGTTAATCCGACAGATAATTATAAAGTTTAACCTAACTGATTCAAGAAGGAAAACTGAATATTATTTTAAAAAATTCTAATAAAAAAAATTTAAAGAACGGAGAAGAATGTTTACATTTTGTTGAGTTTGCTTATAATCGTAACATGCACTCTACTACGAGTTTTTCTATGTTTGAAATTGTTATGGCTTTAGCCCATTAATTCATATAAACTCGTATCTTTGCCTATAAGTGAAAGATTAAACATGGATGATAAGAAAAAAGCAAAGTTTGTTCGAAGTTTGCACGAGAGAGTAAATTAATGTTAATTACATTGAGAAGAAGAACTTGCAATACACGAAGCCAACCAATAAGGAGAAGAATAAGGTGATTTTCGGGAGACTGGGTGTTGTTACATTTGAAGAAAGAGAGATTCTGAAAAAGAGATGTTCAAAACTCCTACAAAGAGGTGATGGTAAAACGTGTTAATACGTCTTATTTAAAGATTAAATTAAAAGTTCTCGATTTAAGCTAAATAAAAATATGAAAAAATTCATGTAGACTTAAATAATTATTTGGGACATGTTAGAGTCAATGGAATTAAGAAAAAGATCGCAAACGTGGAATTTTATGTCCAGGGGTAAAACAGGTCTTTTCATACTTAGGAATGATTAAATTATGATTTTTAAATGTCCATGGATTTTTTTGATTTAAGGTCGACATTTAAAATACATAATGCATGCTTGATTTCAAAACAAAAATGTTATGTTATGCATGATTTTATAAAGTGATGAGAATGTTAAACGTTGAAGGAAGTGAAGTAATTGTGGCTATTGAGGTAACGGTACTGAGGTAACGGTATGTGGTAACGGTAAGAATGGAATATCGTGAGGGAAAAAGGCCCCAGAGGGAGCCCATTTATGAGAAAAGGCCCCAGAGGGAACCCCGACAATCGTATTTCTATTCGACAGAGGATAGACCAAAGCCCAGTTGAGCGGTGAGAGTATTGCTGGTGTCCCTCACCGCCCAGTACTGTGGTTTCATGTAGATGGATCCATCGACTTTTGGAGGTTTGAGGAAAGTCACAATTAACGATCTGAATTCAACAAAGGAAAAGGAAAGTTTATGATCATGAAAAATGTTTTATGTTATGTCATGTTGAGGAAAAAGGAAAGTTAAAGTTTATGTTTGCATGTCATGAAAATGTTATTTTTACGTAAAAATATTTTCACTGTTGCATGTGGTTTTATACGTATTATTTGTTATAAAGATTATGTTTTGTTGAGTCTTTAGACTCACTAGGTGTGATGGATGCAGGTGAGTTTGAGGGAGGTCTTGACGGATGAACTAACTGGACTGAAGGTGCACACAAGCCGAGGACCAGCGCTTCTACTATTTCGCATTTACGATTTATGATTCATGATTTACGTTAAAGATTTTAAGACTATTTAATTATTCTTTGGAGAGATTTTTGAGAGATTTAGTATGGCTATACTTTTCAAACTTATTGCATTTTAGATTTGGTAAAACAGTTAACGATTTCATTTTATGATTATTTCACTTGATTTTTAAAATGACAGTTGGATGATGTTTTATTTTGAAGGGTAAAATATTTTCATGAGGTTTATGAATATGGCCGAAAATTGAGTGTTGTAAAAAAATTTCTAGTACTTTTAAAGCAATAAAAAGGGCAGACGTTTCAGATGGTCTATTCCAGGTGATTGAGAAGATCAATGACTGTAACGTCCCGAAAATCAGATTACGTATAAGCCATGCATAATTACTGTTATTTAAATTAAAATGATTTTTATGCATGAGAGTTTAAATTCATTCTTTTAAATTTATTGAGTCATGATTATTTATTTTAAAAAAAATAGATGTTTAGTTTTATCTTTTTAGGATAAATACACGAGGCCGGACCGGAGTTTGGAGATTAAATATAAGATTAATAATAAGAAAAAATATTCCTAAATTTAAATTAAGTTAAGGGATAATTTAATTTAAAGAAAATGAATGTTTTAGGATTTATTAATTAATTAGAGCTAAGTTATTAAATAAGTACTTTAGATTAATATTTAATTAAAGTTTAAATTAAAATATGTAAATAAATGGGGATGAATTAATCTAGGTATAATATATACTCAAGAAATTAAACATAGCATTTAAATACTTAATTTTAGACTAAACAATACCATGCAAGATTTTATCCTAAATGAAATTATTAATAAACTAGAATATAAAATTGGGGGTATTAAACCTTAAGCATTTAAAATATAAGACTTAAACAATATTATAGCATGCCAAAAAATAGTAATAAGTTTCGATCAACTCCTTAAACAAATTCAAAATTTTTAGTGAACCTCATTCAAGTCACCTCAAATAGCCTTTAAGGTAAATACAATTCCTCACCTTAAATTCCATAGTTATTAGTAAATTCAAAATACTATAATACAACTCATTACTACTCAACCCTTTTATGCTAGCAAATAACGTGAATCACATCAAGAATAAGAGCAAAAGCAACGGCAGCTAAGGGGAGAAGAAACAATTCAAAAACCCATTCAACTCTTTCACTTGTAACCTCCACCTTAATGCACTTAAATACCCATTTAACACCCCTTGAATCTTCACCTTCATAACCTACATCTCCTACAACCATAAGCTTCAAAAATAGCAATGAATCAACAGCAAAAACAATCGTGAACAGCAGCAGAAACAAGAGAAGAAAATCCAACTCCGACTCCGCCGCTCGTAATCGTTGTATTGATTTTTTTATTCAAAACAAATTCCAGGCATGTATATATTGTTTCTTTGCTCTTCAATCAAGTCCTATAAATATTTTTAAACATTATATGTTCAGGATTCATGAGGTAAAAACGAAATTTGACAGCAACAATTTCTAAAAATCTGCACAGGTTCTCGGCCATGTGTTCATGTTTCACGTTTGTAATGTTTTGTTGATTTCAGGGGTTGCTTCGATTCCAGGCTCTCAAGGCTGATTCTAGGAATTTTTTAGAGTGTGTTAGGGTGTTATTGGTTCATTGGTTTACATCCATACACGCACAAACAAAGAAATGACAGCAACTTTATATTTAAGTGCAGAAATGAGGCATGATTTCTATCATGGAATGGTTAAGGATGGTGTTCGAATCTTGGCTGTCCTAGAGACTGTAGCCATGGTTAGAACTCTTCTTTATCATGTCTAGGACGTGACCAAATCGTTCTTTCACGATTTAATTCACAGATCCATTAAAAACATCACAGCAACTACACAAGTGCAATTCGGTTCCTTCATTTTCTGTGTGTGTACACTTTCGGTTTTTGGGTGGGGTTTGGATTGTGGTTGGCTTCTAGCCCATAGCCATGGTTCATACAACATTCCATCATGTCTAGATCGAGCCATGGTTGATGAAATGGCCACTGGAACGACACAAGACAGTAAAACAACTCAATACATTCCACTGCACAAAGTTGGTGCTCTCGGTTGATACTTTCTGTTGTCACATGTGTTTGCTTGGGTTGTGGCTAGCTTTTAGCCCTTAGCCATGGTTCAACCCATGCCTTAGGATGTTGGTAAGAGTCTTGGGTTGGTGGTTCAAGCCAATGGCCATTAATTTCAGAGTTTACACCACAAACACACAAGCTGCCACTGCTGCACTTTTGACAGCAGCTATGGGTTTCGGTTTTTGGGGTTGTTTGAGTTCTTGGTTGGATTTTAGCCCATGGCCTTGGACTGAACAGTACCTCAATGAGTTAGGAAGGTCATGTTTTTGGCCGTTTGTGATTTGGTCGAGTTTAGAGGTCGTACGAGAATTTACGGCGAAAGGTGCCAAAATGACTCTCGAAAGAGTGTTTTATGTTTTTGGATTCCTTTCACCTATTTTTGTGTTTTACAGTTATTATGCATATTTTTCAGTATGTTTAGGGTATTTTTAATCATGATTAAATTTCGGTTTAATGTTGATTCGGATTGGTACGAAGCCATGGTTAAAAAATCAAGTTATTGGTCCGACTCGTCTAGTTTTTGGTTCTATTGTTAAAATTTTGTCAAGTTAATATTTATTGCATATTAGTAGTAAATCGCAGCAAGCCTGAGAACGATCTAACACATCCGGTAAAAATAAGATTATAATTATAATACGTGCATAAAAATATAAAATGATTATTTTTTAGATATATGCTATATGTCTTGTGGCCAATGCTTATGGGTTTGGAAGTCGGTAGGCGCAACCGAGTACCTCTCCACCCGGTGACTTACGACCGGTTATGATTATGTATGGGTACGGACATCCAGCCCAAGGGCTGTGATTGATCTCTACCGCCCAGTATACTGTGGTTTAGTCTGATCAGGCGCTCACGTTATGTTATGGGCAACTTGCTTAGAAACATTATCTCTACCAGAAAAATTATGATATGTTATGACAGAGCTCTATTGAGCAAATATTTTACGTATGACTTTCAGATATGAACGCAGTTATAATTATTCATGATACAATTTTCACCATACGCTCATGTGATTTTATGATATATATTACTTGTTATTCACGATATATACATGTTGAGTCTTTAGACTCACTAGACTTGATTGTTGTAGGTATTAATGAGGTCGAGACCGCGGGCGGAGACCAGTGAGCGATCTTGAGACAGCAGTAGTAAACCCGATGACCTTATGATTTAGTTTATGTACCTTTTATTATTCAAACTCAGTTTTAATACGTTGGATTATTTTTAAATTGATGTTTACGTTGGATTATTTTTAAATTGTTGGTTGAAAACAATATTTGCTTCCGCTGTTATTTTAAAGTTAAAATTATTTACATGTTTATTTTAATTAAATGAGACAAGTTAATATTTATTTAGAAAATTTTTAATAATTCCGAAAAATTATGAATACGAAATACGGGCCTCTACAATGACGTTGCATACGACTGGACTTACTAGGTGAGCATAATGTAAGTTCCACTTTTAATGTTAATGATCTATCGTTGTTTGATGTAGGTGACAATCGAGATTTGAGGACAAAACTTTTTCAAGAAGGGATGATGATGCGATCATGGATCAATCTCCTAAGAAAGCATGAGATCTACTAGAGTTGCCAGAAGGACCAATAATGAGAGGGCGAATCAAGAAGTTTAAGGAAGCTCTTCAAGGACTCATGGTGAGCTACCAAGAAGTTCCTACAAACATGTGATCAAGGTTAAAATGGTTTGGTGACCATGACAACCAAGTTGGAGGTCATTGCAACGTCATTCATGTGTTAAAGGATTGAGATAGCTATTTTTGCACACCCGTATGTTGTGAGCACGCACCCGTGCATGCAACACACGAAGGAACCCCCAGGACAAAAATAGGCACGCTCCACACCATGAGCATGAAAAAGGTGCACAATCACATGTCCACCCTTGCCCGACGTTAAGAAATGCAATAACGTGCATGTACCCGCACGATGTTGGCATGCACCCGGGCGCGACAATGCGTAGGAAAGATTTATTTTCCTATTTTAGATTCTTAATTCGTTAGAAAACATCAAGATTGATATCTTTCGGTTTTATAAACATATATATACATGAAATTATTGAAAAATATTGATAGTTTAATGAGTTTTTCTCTCAAATCAAAAAGCTTGGTTTTGTTCTTCTAAAAAATCAAACTTATTAAAGTTTAATCTTTGTGGCGTTTGTCAATCGTTCTTAACGCAGATTGTTAAATACGAGTTCTTTGAAGGTTCACTTGAATTTGATAATTTATTATCATGTTATTGTTACTAAAATTCATAGTTTATTAGTGAATTTCATAAATTACTTGTTTCAAATATAGGTAAAAAAAACATCAAGAATTTTTTTTTTATTTAATTGAGGGCGAGATTACAACCAAATTGTGTTTATTTTCATTCGTACAATTATTCATATAAAAACACTACGTATGGATGGTATGACTACCCGAACAAGAATTTTTGAACAACAAACAAGCGGTTCAGATATGCACTACCAAGAAGTGCTAGATTCTCTTTTGGTTACGCCCTAAAAGTAGAAGAAAAGATGGAATTCCAACAAACTTCTATTATTGAATTTACCCAATGGTACCAATTTTTTGGAACATACAATTCCAAATCACTAAATGACATATCTTGAGGATGCTCTAAAGCGCTCGTAGTATCATTATGAATAGACAAACCACAGCTGTGAAAGCCTAAAAATATGCATACCCAACTGAGATGTTATATTATTTCATCACGATGCCTGCCTAAAGACACGGTTTAATTGATTGTTGCATCGAGTGGTTGGATCATAGACTTTTACCATAAAAATGGTTGCATATACAACATCAACAACTACGAGAAATCCACGTGTGATGTGTGGAAAATGAAAATTGTGTACCATAGTCAGTATCTAGATATGGATAAGGGGAGCATGTCATACATTTGGTGAACTACAACCATGTTTAAAGAGCATAGCTGTAGATAAGCTAAAACGTTTTATCGTTATTTGTGGAGGGATCTTGGAATAATTGAATTGGATTAGACTTCCAAAACCCCTTTGTAGCGAAAATGATGGATTCAACATAAAAACAAATGCTCTCGAAATCTCATACCACACATGCTCCAACAGAAAGAAAGGCCAAGACAGCTACAACTCCTAACTTAACAATGTTTGCATCGGTCTATACAACTAAGATTACTTGTTATAAAAGAGGTGTGGATTCCACCAAGCATGCTCCCAGAATCTCTTAACACACATGCTCCAATAGAAATAAATGCCAATATCCTAGAAATAAATAGAAAAATGCATGGGAGGACGTTGTGATGTCTACGGTGGACATGAATTCTTTTGTTCTAATGTTAGAAGATCATTGAAATACACCCAGGACTAGAGCATGTCATGAAAGAAGCACACTTGGCTGCATGATTTGACTGTGTCTGCATGGAAGAGTTGAATGTATATATCATAAACGTGAGGTCCAGGATACCAGGCCGAGAAACTCGGGCAGCCACTCCCTTATGTGCAATCTCTAGCGAATTCAGGGCCCTGGATCCCAGCTCAGCTGGATAGGCCTAGTCTGATATGAGATGTTCTAATTCAGTTTGGATAGACTTCATTCAAGAATGTCGCCACCCTTGGAATCAATTAGTATAGAGCCCAAAATATGTACACGTAAAACCATGCATTTATTTAATTGTTAAATTATTTATTTGAATCAAAATGATTTTTGGTGGTACATGATTTATAATTTGCATTATTTTAGATTTGCATGATGCGAGTTAAAATGTTTTCTTGAGTTTCATGTTTCAGACGATTATTAGATGCGGGATCGAGAAAAGAGACCGGCGACGATTTTGGTGATTTTAAAATACGATATTTTATTTTAAGTTAGGATTGAGACATTTTAAATGATTTATTAGTTTTTAGCATTTTTAGAGCCTAATTTAATTATTAGGTGATTTTAAAATTTTAAAATTTTAAACTTTTAAGTATTTGTCACTTGTACATTTTATTTTAAATTAGGGGATTTTATTTAAAGTTAGTGGGGTTTAACATTTTTAATTATCATTTCATTATTTAGTTAAGCTAAATTTCCCTAATTATTTACTCACACACACACGTTACACTACCCACACACACAATCACTCGGTTTTCCCCCTTGCACACACACACATTGTTTGCTTTCATTTCATTTTTTTAGAAGAAATTAGGGTTCTAGAACCTTTAACAGCCGCCCTTTCCTCTGCAATTTTCTAGCATATCCTCGTCCACTTTTTTTTTCAAGAAAATGGTGCCACATTCGTCCCGGATCAACTCTCGCATCCTTCCCGCTTCCGTATCATCGTTTTTGTATTTTTAAAGATCAAGGCATGTATATTCTATTGTTTCTGCATCGATCTCGTCATATTATGTGTTGTGATTTTTATTATGCGTGAAATTCCATGTATGTTGTTAAAAAAATTGAGAAAAAACGTTTGAAATGATTTTTTTATATCCAAATTTTTAGATCTAAAAACGTGTCTGATGTCACTTCGATTTCTGCGAAAATTCGGTCGATTTTCTGGAAACTTTTTCAACATATAAAACGTATTACTTTTTGATTCCTTCGATTTGACAGTAAATTCGAGACGATTCAACATATTATTCATTAAATGCATTCAATATGACCATTGGAATTGAAGACTATAAATAGCTGAGTTGTTCAGTTGTGGAAAAGGTTAACAAAGATAACAACAAAGACGATTTCACGTGAACATCAGTTACACAACAAGAGCATTCAGTTGCGATTCATTTTCAAGTTTTTATTCAGTTTGAAATTCGTAAATTAAAGCTCACAATTCACTAATTTATTCGTAGCAATCAGCCTACCCATTTGATCTATTCAGTTATCAACTGATAAGTATAAGAAAAGCTAATAGTTTTAGTTTGGTGGTGTTTAAGTCCAAACTGAACTGGGTTATTACATTTGGTTATAATTAATCAAAGTTTTTTTTTGAATACCTATCTTTTAGATAGAATTGGTAACGTAGGCGCATTTGAAGTCTTCAAACATACATAAAATAAGTGTGCTCATTTATCCGTACCTTCAGTTTTCATAATACCCTAACAAAAATATTCAAATCTATCCTCCAGTTTATTTCCGCGCTATTTTAATTAATTGATCGATATTGACATACAAGATATCGATATCAGTTCCTCAAAAAACTGAATCACATTCTATAAAAAGAATTCAAAAATCCTAAGTGTTTATTCAACCTCCCTTCTAAACGTTTTACTTGTTTTAACCGATCCAAACATGGGGATTGGTTGTTTTGTATCACATCACAACACTTAGCATGTGCTTTAATGTTTAATCCTTGGACATGATTTTTTTTATGGTTTTTCTTTGAGAAACTGCAGTTGTGATGACATGACACACTATTTGACTTTCTTGATTTTTGATCACTCAGAGATTGAATCACACCTAGAATTGATTGATATAAAATGTAGTTGTAGATGAAGGATTGGAACATGAAGTAGTTTTGTATCATATTTTGAGACATCATGTATGCACATTAAGTCATAGTTATACGAATTAATTGTTAATTGGCAAAAGGTGAGCTCATGAAAAAAAAATCTAAAACTTTTCTAATTATCCTTCGATGCAAAAATACGGAATAGAATGACCGAGGGATGATTTAGGCGATCCTTGGACCGTTTGAGCCTTTTGAGCCTATCCAATACATCATTCATATATCTTAAATCCCATTTTGAGCTTTTAAAAATCAAATAGAGTGTGTCAAAGACATACAATTGGCCCCCATTCTTATCCCTTTGAAATACAACATCAATTACCCATTTTAGCTCATACACTATTCCTATATCTTAATTTTGAGAGAAATAATCACATTTAGCGCTTTAAAATATTCAATAACTTCAATGTTTTGGCAATAGATAAGAAGAATTGAAGGAGTTTGTAAAAAAAAAAAATCATGAAGAAAGGGAAGAGGATTGATGGAAAAAAATATAGAATGAGAAAAGAAAAGAGGAGGAAAGAATGTTGTATAGTGTGGTGATTGAAAAGAAAATATTGTCGAGGATTGAAAAAAATGAAGAAAAAAGCTGAAGGAAGATGAAAAATAGAGAAAGTTTGAAGATTATTAAAGCTATAGTATTGTGAAAAAACAAGCTGAAAAGAAGAAAAAATATGTGTGAAGATGGATGGAAGTAGAAGGAAGATGAAAAAGTTAGATGGATGATGATGAAATTCAATAAGGTGGGGAGGATAATAGATGAAGAAGTGCGTTGTACGATTAATTTTTTTAATTTCTCTTATTTTGAATCTTCATACCTTTATTGTAGCCGTGAGCTGTAGCCTAACAATATATGTTTGAAAAGACGTATTGACTGAGTCATATTCCTTTAACATTTAGAAGAGAAACATATGAAAGATAAGCTTATAGAGAGTTTCTCGAAAAAAATTCAGAAGATATGAGTACTCCTTGAACTGAAACACCTTTGAAGAATATAATTTTTGACTTCCACACTACAGCAGTGTAACGTACCGTACTTTTACTGTTCAAAATTTGCGGAAAAATTAAGAATTTTCTTGAATGTAAAAATACTTTCAATGTCTGCCATAAAATATCTCAACCAAGTCCCCCATAAGACATGGTTGCTCAAAATAACTACAATAAAAATTTGCTCACAAAAGGTTTGCTCAAAGTATTCCCATCAAAATATGAAATCAGAGTAATTTAACTTTTGCATAAAACTTAAACATGGCGGTCCTCGGGTTTAGCCTCCCGCTCAGTCCAAGCCTGCCCCTTGGTCACCACCTCCTGTCTCCTCATCAACATACTCACCTACATCAATCAAGTCTAATGAGTCTAAAGACTCAACACGTATAAACTGGTAGTAACGACTAGTACATAATAAAATCACATGAAACTTTAAAATAGGACATACATACTTAAAACTTGACTTGCGTATTAAAACTTGAACATACGTACATACATACTTAGACGTGCCATCAACATAAACTTTTCTTAAGCATGCCGCATACTTGAACATACATAACTTCATCATTTTGCGTAGAGGATGTTTCAAAGCAAGTGACCCATACATAATAAACGCCTGATCAGACAAACCACAGTACTGGGCTGACGTATCCATTGCCACATACATGAGATCCCCGTTCATAATTTAACGGGCTGGTTGGTCCCCGTTCATAATTTAACGCTTTCCAACCTCGATCTAACCCGTTCATAATTTAACGGGCGGATTGGTCCCCGTTCATAATTTAACGCTTTCCAATCCTAACATAATTTGGTCACAAGACATTTAGCATACCTCCAAAAACTTAAAATATTTTCTTTGCACGTCATCATACTTACTTGGCGTTGAGGGATTCGTTGGATCTCACTTGGGGCTGCTACTGTACATACTAACATAAATTTTAAATACTTAACTTGCATGTCTTAGACGTAGGTACTCGAGCTCACCACCAAAATGAATAAGTAGCTTAGGACATTCTAGTTCGCTCCTGGCTTGACCTCGTTTAATCATCGTACTAAACCATGACGTAAAACCACAAAACAAATCCTATATTTTTACATAAATAAATTTTAACCAAGGTGCTAAACCATGATATAGAACCCCAAAGCAAATCCAAAAAAAAAAATTTTTTTTAAAATTTTTTTTTAAAAGTGTGTACACGGACCCCGTGTAGGGGTCCGTGTACGGGTCCAGGTAGACTCTGGAAATTCGTATTTTTGAAGGAAAAAGGACACGACTCCGTGCCAGGGTCCGGGAAGGGGTCCGGGTACCCTCTATCTTTGCAAATTCACGAAAACTCACTAACTTAACATTTCACTCATTCAATCCAAGCCTAAGGACCATGAACCAACACCTCTAGACTCATCCTAGGATGTTATTACATTGATTCAAACCCGTAAAAAATACACCCCAAACGTCCCTAAGCATCAACAATTAATTCCAACACAGCAATAACTCGTAATTAGGCATCGTTTCGCTTCCTACGACTTCTATTACATCCCAAGCCAAACCCGACCCAAACGAACCACCAAATAACACCTAAATACATCTCGTAACATATATAAATGCAGTAGTACAAGCCCGGCGATGTCCAACGAAACCTGCAACAAATAACTTCAAGAACACAATTTACATAAAAGTCGCAGCTTGAGCAGTCCCACGAAAAACGTCATAACTCACTCGATTTTTGTCCAAAAATCTCGAATTTTATATCAAATCGAAGGCATCAAAATGTTCTACAATTTTCTAGTTGAAAGCTTTCTCAAAATCTCGACTGAAAATTCGCAGTTTCAACCAGAACAGTAAAAACGTAAATTTCAGATCTAAAAAGGGCTTCAGAAGCGATTTAAACATGATTGCTCAAATTGCTACACATCGCACACATGGTTTTACGCATAAATAACAACGCACGCATAATATGACATGATCGATTCATCAAGAACAGAATATACGTGCCTTTTGATATTCAAAATACCGTAGCGACGATACCGAAGCGGAGAAAGAAGCGAGGTTGATCCGGGACGAACGTGGCGTTAGAATCTTGTGATGAAAACTCTCGAAAATTGATGGAATGGTGAAGGGGGTGGGGCGGCTGCTGAATACTATGGAACCCTAGGTTTCTCTCCTTTTAAAAATCTGAAAATAAGATGTGCAGGGTGTGTTGTGTGTTTTAGTGTGTGTAAAAACATGTAAGCGTGTGAGAGTGTGTGTAACGTGTGTGTGGGTTTTTAATTAGGAGAATTTAGTGGTAAATTAACTAATTAAAATATTAATTTAAGGTTGACACACACTAATTTAATCAAACTCCTCTATTAAAATAATTACATACTAATTTTAAAAGTTCTAAACTCTTAAATTACTAAATACCTAAATAAGGCTTTTAAAATACTAAAAACTTAATAAATTATTTAAAATGCCCCCACTCTTAACTTAAAATAAAATACCACACTTTAAATTGCTAAAAATCGTCACCGGTCTTTTCCTCGATCCCGCCTCGAATAATCGCCTGAAACTTGAAACTCGAAAAGTATTTTAACATGCATCAATTAAACATAAATATTAAAATAATGCAAATTCTTAAATCGTGAATTAAAACCCAAATCAATGAATTAAGCATGCATTAAAACCATTTAATAAAATACATAAGGAATTTAATAACTTGCACGCACGTGGTTCATGTGGATCTCAAATTTCGGGACGTCACAATCTATCCCCCTTAATTTGAATTTCGTCCCCGAAATTCGCTTATCCTCGATAATCCAAAAATTAGATTCTTAATTCTAGTATCCCAACGATCCACGCTACCGCTGCGCTACTCTGAATAAAATTAAGTCTTATGTTGTCCTTACGTCTCTTCAATCCTAATTAAATTACCTACCAAAAACCTCGTTTGCGAATCACAACTTAAAACGACTTATGGCGTCTTAGTTTTACTTTGCTATGAACTCCAATTCTGACTTTTCTCACAATTCCCAATATTAGTAATAGAGGTTCAAACTTATCGTATCTTATTTTCTCATACCATACCCCTAATTCTCATCGAACTATTACATACGTATTTATGTAGTCCAACCTAAGTGGTCTTAGCACCAACGGTTACTGATCAACTTCCATCCTCAGCAATACACTTAAAAGTTAAATCTTATCTTAATCCCCATATGTTAATATTGGCCTACAATCCTTGAATCGAATATTTACCTTACGATACAAACTTACATAACTTAATTATTTACGAGTACATCCCAAATATAAAATTGTTGCCAACCTTTAATTTCGAGTAACACAAATCCGTAAACCCCAAAATATATAATATCGATCCTCTCCTTAAATAATAAAAACTTTTTAGCATCAATCACAAGCTTAAACTATTTTCTTCACGATTACAATATAGTTAAAGCCTAAGACACTTGAGCCTTCCTCATTGGAACGAATGTCCCACTTAGACGTATCCCCAATACTCAATTAATTCTAGCGTATAAAATTTAATAAGCTTCCTTTATTAAATAATGGACTAACTCTAATGAATCAACTCCACTTATAACCCATAGAATTCTAGAATCTTCATATCAAGCTTGTAGATTTCTTACTCAATAAAAATCTTAATATTCATTTATTGATAACTTATGTTGAACACCAATAATTCCCTTTGTTTTTATTTCACCCAAAATTTCCGTATGAGCAAATATCCCATAAATTTGAAATTCAACCTTACGCAGTCCAAATAGTTTTGGATAACATAATTCCAACACACATATTCACTTATTCTCAAGTTTCTTAATAACCTACAAAAATTTCCCAAGACAAGATGTCTACCTCAATTCTTACATGCGTCGTCTATCAAATAACCTAATCATCAACCATACCCAACCTTCTAGAAAATCAAATTCCAACAAAGGTACAAGCTTAACTGCTACAATCATGACTAAAACTTATGACAGATCAACTTAAGTTCCCAAAAACAATTTTCGCTAACTCAATGTCTACTCTTATAACTTAGCTAACCGATCAACTTTACCTCAAATCGTTATCATCCTGAATTTTAAATTTGCCGCAACATTAATTCACTAGCGCTTAACTTTTCGAGCCCAATGTCGATTCATCTTACAATCCCCTTGATTACCATTTCTTATAATATTATAACCCAGATACTTCAAGGTTCTAATGATCACTTCGAGCTTAAATCATCGAAAATTCCTATCATTTAAACCATTCAATTCCCACTTACTGCTAAACTAGTCCCCCAAATTCCTTAAAATTGTAGCATTAATTCATTATTTCCTCAAAATTATCCAGTTTGTCCTAAATTTTGGAAATTCCACATTTACCCATAAGTTTTTGGTGTTCCTAATTCCATTGTGTAAGTTCCTCGCAACATAAAATTCAAAAATTTTAAACTTATTAGACCCAAATTCAATTCTCATAGCCTCAAAATTTACTGATTTAACCCAAGTGTTCCTCAAAAATTCGAATTTAATCGCCAAAATTTTCTGAATTTTCAATTTGACCCTTAAAGTTCTCGAACTTACATTTTTGGCCCTATAACTCTTCAAAATTTGCATTTCCGGTCCCCAGTAAAATCTTCGATTTTAGTCTCATTAAACCTTAAAATCCTCGAAACTCGGAATTTAATTTCAAACGATAACTTCGAAACTAGTCCCTTAGGATTTTTATCTTTGCACTTAGGTCCTGAAACTATTGGTCATTACCACTAGGTCCTTAAAATTCTCAATTCGTGCAATTATATCCTTAAATCCAACTAGGGGGAGCATGCATCCTAAATAAATTCTATGCTTGTATACTTCCAAATATCGTCGTAGTCTCAAATAATTAATCCTTACATGGAGTTCTCAAAAAGCAACTCAGCTAGCAACCACAAACCATCAGTAATTTCTTAGAAAATCTACAAGTCCCAAAAGCATTCGTAATTGTCAAGTTTAACTTATTACCCACAAGTATAATATCAGTACTACTAACCAAAATATAATATAGACAAATCATTTCCAACTTTTCCAGACGCACAAAAGCAAAATTCTTGCTCATGTCCAATTCCACCGCACCAGCATGCAAGAAAATTAAATAATTTCTCATTTCATGTCGTAACATGCATAAAAGTTTTAAGGATCCAATCTCAATTCATAACGACAGATAAACATGTACTCTAAAACATATGTCATGTAAACATACTGGTGGTTGCATTAAAATATGCACATGCTGAAATCATGACTTGAATGCTTAATACATGAAATAATTTAAAATTTTAAAACTTACAGACTTGAGGTGTGACTTCGTGAGCTTATTGCGACTGGCAATAGGCGTAACCCTTTACAAGAACACCGCTCTGATACCAACTCTAACGTACCGTACTTTTCTTGTTCAAAATTTGCGGAAAAATTAAGAATTTTCTTGAATGTAAAAATACTTTCAATGTCTGCCATAAAATATCTCAACCAAGTCCCCCATAAGACATGGTTGTTCAAAATAACTACAATAAAAATTTGCTCACAAAAGGTTTGCTCAAAGTATTCCCATCAAAATATGAAATCAGAGTAATTTAACTTTTGCATAAAACTTATACATGGCGGTCCTCAAGTTTAGCCTCCCGCTCAGTCCAAGCTTGCCCCTTGGTCACCACCTCCTGTCTCCTCATCAACATACTCACCTACATCAATCAAGTCTAGTGAGTCTAAAGACTCAACACGTATAAACTGGTAGTAACGACTAGTACATAATAAAATCACATGAAACTTTAAAATAGGACATACATACTTAAAACTTGACTTGCGTATTAAAACTTGAACATACGTACATACATACTTAGACGTGCCATCAACATAAACTTTTCTTAAGCATGCCGCATACTTGAACATACATAACTTCATCATTTTGCGTAGAGGATGTTTCAAAGCAGGTGATCCATACATAATAAACGCCTGATCAGACAAACCACATTACTGGGCTGACGTATCCATTGCCACATACATGAGATCCCCGTTCATAATTTAACGGGCTGGTTGGTCCCCGTTCATAATTTAACGTTTTCCAACCTCGATCTAACCCGTTCATAATTTAACGGGCGGATTGGTCCCCGTTCATAATTTAACACTTTCCAATCCTAACATAATTTGGTCACAAGACATTTAGCATACCTCCAAAAACTTAAAATATTTTCTTTGCACGTCATCATACTTACTTGGCGTTGAGGGATTCGTTGGATCTCACTTGGGGCTGCTACTGTACATACTAACATAAATTTTAAATATTTAACTTGCATGTCTTAGACGTAGGTACTCGAGCTCACCACCAAAATGAATAAGTAGCTTAGGACATTCTAGTTCGCTCCTGGCTTGACCTCGTTTAATCATCGTACTAAACCATGACGTAAAACCACAAAACAAATCCTATATTTTTACATAAATAAATTTTAACCATGGTGCTAAACCATGATATAGAACCCCAAAGCAAATCCAAAAAAAAAAAAAATTATTTTTTAAATTTTTTTTTAAAAGGGTGTACACGGACCCCGTGTAGGGGTCCGTGTACGGGTCCGGGTAGACTCTGGAAATTCGTATTTTTGAAGGAAAAAGGACACGACTACGTGCCATGGTCCGGGAAGGGGTCCGGGTACCCTCTGTCTTTGCAAATTCACGAAAACTCACTAACTTAACCTTTCACTCATTCAATCCAAGCCTAAGGACCATGAACCAACACCTCTAGACTCATCCTAGGATGTTATTACATTGATTCAAACCCGTAAAAAAAACGCCCCAAACGTCCCTAAGCATCAACAATTAATTCCAACACAACAATAACTCGTAATTAGGCATCGTTTCGCTTCCTACGACTTCTATTACATCCCAAGCCAAACCCGACCCAAACGAACCACCAAATAACACCTAAATACATCTCTTAACATATATAAATGCAGTAGTACAAGCCCGGCGATGTCCAACGAAGCCTGCAACAAATAACTTCAAGAACACAATTTACATAAAAGTCGCAGCTTGAGCAGTCCCACGAAAAACGTCATAACTCACTCGATTTTTGTCCAAAAATCTCGAATTTTATATCAAATCGAAGGCATCAAAATGTTCTACAATTTTCTAGTTGAAAGCTTTCTCAAAATCTCGACTGAAAATTCGCAGTTTCAACCAGAACAGTAAAAACGTAAATTTCAGATCTAAAAAGGGCTTCAGAAGCGATTTAAACATGATTGCTCAAATTGCTACACATCGCACACATGGTTTTACGCATAAATAACAACGCACGTATAATATGACATGATCGATTCATCAAGAACAGAATATATGTGCCTTTTGATATTCAAAATACCGTAGCGACGATACCGAAGCGGAGAAAGAAGCGAGGTTGATCCGGGACGAACGTGGCGTTAGAATCTTGTGATGAAAACTCTCGAAAATTGATGGAATGGTGAAGGGGGTGGGGCGGCTGCTGAATGCTATGGAACCCTAGGTTTCTCTCCTTTTAAAAATCTGAATAAGATGTGCAGGGTGTGTTGTGTGTTTTAGTGTGTGTAAAAACATGTAAGTGTGTGAGAGTGTGTAACGTGTGTGTGGGTTTTTAATTAGGAGAATTTAGTGGTAAATTAACTAATTAAAATATTAATTTAAGGTTGACACACACTAATTTAATCAAACTCCTCTATTAAAATAATTACATACTAATTTTAAAAGTTCTAAACTCTTAAATTACTAAATACCTAAATAAGGCTTTTAAAATACTAAAAACTTAATAAATTATTTAAAATGCCCCCACTCTTAACTTAAAATAAAATACCACACTTTAAATTGCTAAAAATCGTCACCGGTCTTTTCCTCGATCCCGCCTCGAATAATCGCCTGAAACTTGAAACTCGAAAAGTATTTTAACATGCATCAATTAAACATAAATATAAAAATAATGCCAATTCTTAAATCGTGAATTAAAACCCAAATCAATGAATTAAGCATGCATTAAAACCATTTAATAAAATACATAAGGAATTTAATAACTTGCACGCACGTGGTTCATGTGGATCTCAAATTTCGGGACGTCGCAAGCAGTCTCATTATCTTTCATCTTTTCCAGTGAATGCTTGAGTTTTAAAGTTGCAATGAAAGTGAATTTTATGATTTTTATAGTGTGATAATATGATTGAGTGTGATGGAATTTGTAATGTTGGAAAGTATTGATTGTGTCATTTTTGTGGTGAATCATGGACTTCCACACTACAACAATCTCATTATCTTTGATCTTTTTAAGTGAATGTTTGAGTTTTAAAGTTGCAATGAAAGTGAGTTTTATGATTTTTATAGTGTGATACTATGATTGAGTGTGATGGAATTTGTAATGTTGGAAAGTATTGATTGCGTCATTTTTGTGGTGAATCGTGGAATATTCCTCAGTAATATTTTTTTCTCTGATTTGCTCGAGCACGAACAAAGGCTAAGTGTCGGGATATTGATAATTAAGGAAATAATTGATGGAGAATTTAAGTTGTATTCCAATGTGATTGTACAAGACTTCAAAGGAAACAAAATATCAAAAGATGGAATTTTGTTATTTTAAAATTCCTTGCCATTCACATGAGACACGATACCCTCAGTGCATCGTCGATCGATATTATAATGAGATATTTTAATTTTAAAAATTAGTTTCATCATTAGTTTTAAATCTCGTGTCATGTTTGTTTGTATGTTTGACTAATTCATGCAATTCTTGTTATCATTTTAATAATAATGCAAGTACTAATTTTTAATAATATATCACATGAATTATAAATAATAAATAATAAAGAATTATCGATAACTGGAAGTTAATTGATCCATATGAACCATATAGAGATCCATGTCCAGAACCTAGGTAAATGAAAATGCAATATTACATAAGATTTCAATATTTTACTTGTCTTTGAGTTTCAAAACTATTGAGAATCTGGGCATATCATCTTCAAATCTTGATCTCCCACTAAATCTAATATTTATATTAAATTTTCATGATACATTGAGATACAAATTTAGGGAGGAGAACATGCAATAATACATCTATACATATATATATACACATATGTACATGTATAGACACATATGTAAAATTATATAACTATTATTTAATTTCTCAGTTAATTGTTTATAAATTAATTAATCAATTCTAGACTACTCTTATAAAGTCTAGGAAATTCGAACTACATAACATGTCTGCATGCAGTTTAGGATTTTACTAAAAATATGTATTTAACTATTTTTATGCATTTAATGCATGATAATTATGTGGTTTATTAAAGTTTCATACATAAAGGCTTTCAGTAGTTTTCGCGCTCGAACGAGAAATGGAGACCGAGGATAATTAAGGAAAAATATGTTGTTAAATAACTATTTTTTAATTATTTAATATTTGGTGTAATTAAGAGATATTTTCGAAGTTGGGCATTGGTAGGGTATTTTTTTCGTCGGATCATTTTAAATCGGTACGAAAATTTAGCGAGTCAGGGGACCTTTTGAGGGTTCGCGCAATATTTTCAAAAACATACCCAAACAAAATATTGTTCGAGAGTGTTTTTGGACTTGATGGGATTATTTTATTTCTTAATGGCCTAAAGTCCTTTTGATCCCTTTATTTTTAAATTTAGGGTCCATTAGCACCTTGGTTTTTGAGCGTAATAACGAAAAGGCATGCCATAAATCTCTCTTTTCTCGTTATTCACGCTATTATATGCTGATGTGTGTGTGTGTTTACACGAGGAATGCATAGATTGTTTATGTTGCATCGAATATGCATCGTTTTGTCATGAAATATGCATACATGTTTACATTTAACTCACGTTTTTGTTGTTCTTATGTAAGGAGCTGACGTTCCAAGTTTTAAAACGAATCGTGTAAGTTATATAACGGGCTTGAGGTTATGTCTAGGAATCGATTATAAATATGTTTTGAGGTGTTTTGAGGATTATGGTTGGCTTCGGGTCGAAATTTTGAGGTCCATGGATAAAATGATCAATTAGGCTTTCCAAGGGCAAAATGTTCATTTTGCGCGCGGGTCGAGTTAGCAGTCCTGGCAGCGCCCTGATAACAGATTGACATGTTTTAAATGTACACGTTATTATGAACATGATTTTCATGGAAATATGAAAAATACAATGTATGCTTAATTTTAAGAAAATTTACGTATATGCATGATTTTTATAAGTGATGAATATGATGATACATTTTGAAGGATGAGATTTAGTTGTCACTAATATGAACACGCACATGTAAGGCCAATGCTCAGTGGATGGATAAACTGTCACTGATGTCCCCGCAGCCGGGTACCACAGTTATACGTAGATAGATCCATCGATTAGAGTTGATACGAAAGTCACAACTAATTATCTGAATTCAAATAAAGAAAATGAACACGTATACGTTGATATGATGAGACATGTTTTGGTTATGTTATGCTTTGACACGATATGATTAAGTTCATGCTTTTAAGATCATGAAATATGTGTTAATTACAGTTCGTTTCACTGTTGCATGTTATGTATATGTACTTGTTATAACATTACAGATATGTTGAGTCTTTAGACTCACTATGTGTGAATGATGCAGTTGAGCATATTTTTGAGGAGACTGGAGGCGCCGAAGACTGAGTGGGCGGAGTTGGATGTGCGCACGCTAAACCGAGGACCATATTTTCCGCACATTATGTTTATGAGTTAGGAGTGAACATAGATATTTTCATACACTTTCGTTTTTACATGCCTCACATTTGTTTTATTTTAGACAACATCTAGGGTTGACGATTTCTCTTATTTGTGACTGCAGTATTTTTACCAGTAATTGAATACTTTGATTTTAAAACGTATGATTCACATTTGTTATTGCATGCATGCATTTAAATGTATTTTCAAAAATTAGTTTTAAAAAAAATCTAGCAGTAATTTAAGTAGTAAACATTTCAACTCTAGAATATTCAATGAGAATCATATGCATATAGAAGTCACCACTATTGACATTATTATTTATTTAGTAGATTATTAATTTTCTAAATAAATAATTGTGAACTCATTATAACCCCGATTAACAATGCACTGATGGTATAAATCTTGTTCATATAATGAAAATTGAATGTTTTGAAGATCTAAATTTTCAGCTTTGTGTACTCTTTCACTAAAACAGACAGTTTCACTCTCCTCACTTAATATGCAATTAAACTAACTTCTGCAACTTCCATTACATGGAATCCACTTATAAACTCTTTTATAAGCAATCTGTTTGATCTCTAACAAACTACGGTCGTCAAATTCAACTATTTGAACCTCACTATCTCAATGGGAACATAGAATTCGATATATGTGTGACCCTCAATGGATCAGGGATACAGCTAATTGTGGGTTCATAACTTCATGTAATTCAGAATAACATTTATTCTTATCCGGGCTTACCCTAATTAGCCACATTCTTTTCATCAATATCTTGATCAATAACGTCAGAACCCAAGTCTGATTGCACCCAAAAGATCATGGTAAAAGCGTCTAGTAGCATCACCCATGATGCACTAGATAAAACTTATAGTGCCTGGAAGAATCTTAAGTTATGGTTATTGAACAGTACGCTCACTTCAACTTATATTCCGATCGAATCTGTGACCATTGGTAGAGTTGCAAAAGAATTCACTAACGATGTGATATATCTTTAAGTGATAATAATGATGTGATATGTGAAAATGAGGAAACACCTTTCTAAAATGCACATGTTTTACTCTGGTTAGAGATTTCTTGCACTATTAACTCATCAAATTACATAGATATATTCACCCATAGGTAAACGAAAAATCCCCGACTACAAAGTATCGGCTCCTAGGTATTTTGAAACTACAACCAACCCGTGATGTCACCTGATGATCCTCAATGGATTCGGTAGACGAATCAAAGTGCATGCTAGTACATAGAGCTTCTATGTTGTCCCAGATCTAAGAACTAATGGTATACAACCATAACTGCGTACTATTCCACTCGACAAGTGATAACCACTTGGAGAGTCTGAGGGAGGGTTGTTCAGTACATCATTCAATTTCACACATCTGTATGAATGGACATTTTCATGCTCTTATCAATGAAACTTGACGTTTACATCACAGATTCTACTCTCAAGCTCAAGCGGCCTTTACCTTTTTTTTGCGATTGATTCAATTAGGAACCTGTTTAAAATATACGGTGCATTTCTTAATGAGTTACATGATTTTACGTTGAGAGGAAGACCTGATAGTAACTTTTGCATTTTCAAAGACTTTGTCTATGCAGTTTGCATAGGTATATAGATAAGTAATTGTTATTATTGGATAAAATCATAAAATTTTATTAAAATAAATATTGTTTTTATATAAAAGTCAATAAAGTACAAGTCACAATTTGACTCTCTAGGCACATACTCTAACAATATCCAAGAGTTTTGTTATCCCTTATTTATGTTTCTCGATAGCTACAAATCACATTGAATAGCAGGGTCATGTATTCTCGTATGGTCAGAGCTAAATATGTTAAAAGTAGGAGGAAAATGCAGTTTACAAGTTTTTTGAAAATTATTAGGAAATGGAGAGATTCATAGTGGCTCCCTCAGTGCCATTCATTGTTGGATCTTTAAACATTATGATAGAATGTTGTCCAAATTTACAAGATCTTTAATTTAAAAAAAAAATACAATGGCTTTTATTAATTGTTGGCCACTAAATAATAACTTATGGTTAGTTGAATTCGTTTCTTCAGAAACAACTGGTTTATTTAGAAACCTATGTCCAAATATACAAATGTCGAGCCCTTGGTGTCGCAAAGAAGAGAGGTTGGTGACAGTCTTTTGTTGCAGCCAGTGAATAATCTTCTTATCATTTTAACCAACAACTCTGGCATGTTAATGCTGTTAGATCGAAGTTCACGTATGGGGCAATGGAGATCGATATCAAGTACATGAATGCCTTCTCAGTTGTTGACATCGATGACACTGAATTTGTACTATTGAGTGATTTAACAGCCATTTTCTGCTTCAAATATTGGCATTCTTTCGCTAGCTTCGTCAAGGATGTGTTGTGATGACCTTTATCGTGAATTGTATATACAATCCACATTATAGATCCTTACGGGCATCAATTGTTGGGACATCTTGTTCTCGCACCCAAGACGCAGTGAAAATTAAAAATTTTGTTCTTGTGTATCGTGTGTCAGAAACATTCATAGGATGTTTTAAGAATTTTACCTCTGCGTTCTTAATGTTTGAACTCCAAACTATTCCGGTGTTTAGGTGGATATAGCCCTTCTTGTAAATCCTTACGAACTTCTCTTCTCCTTTGATCGCCTAATTGGTCCACGATTAAAAAAATTTTTCCTCGCTTGGATTGCACTAGAAATCGCAAGTGATTTGTGAGTTGATAATGCAGCCTCCAAATTTCAAAAATTTGGAGTCGGTGCGGCGCGATGTGGAAGAAAAACACTTGGCCGAATTTTTTATTCAAAAAAAAACTTCGCGGCCGTGACTTTCACTTGAGAATTGGAGAGAATTTCCTTTTGTTTTGTGTGCAAAAATTAGGTTAGTAATTATATGTAATGCCCGGTTACTCGTACAAATGATAATAATGCGTTTATGTCGTTTATTATGTAGTTATTTAGCTCATTAGATTTCACATGATGATTGAACATGATTTTTATGTTGTCCATGGTGTATTGAGAATGAATATGTGTTAAAATAGTGATAGTAAGATGTCTAGATAAAGTAATGTAATGAAAGTTGGTATAGGACTGCAGGAAATGAGATGAAATTGTGGTAGTTGTTACTGGTTTTAGCATAATGATTTGAATATTGATCCAAATTGAGTGAGGTCATAACCATTAAAAAGCTAAGATATAATGCTACAACTTTCATGTGTTGTGTTTTGTCCAAATCATTGTGGAAGACAAGCCAAAAGTGCCTCGAAGTGTGTCGTGTATACCGCAATTCCCTCAATGACACATGTTAGGAGAATAAGCATAACTTTTTACTCAGACATCCAAATGACCATAAACTAGTTGGAGATTCAAGCTACGACATAGAGCAACAACTTACATGTTTACCACTTTTTCAGATTATGAACGGAAGAGACGTTTCTGGAGCAATCTTTGAAGTGGCTGTACGCATAGTGGCGCCCAGCGCCACTGGTTCTGGATTTTTGGTTTCAGACAGAAAGTGCCGTGCTCGAGCGGTAATTTATGACTGACGGAGTGCCGCCCTGTATTTAACAAGATAAGTTTCGAATTTTTTAAGCATTCCAACCATTCCACAGCTTCTTCTTCAGCATAAGCTCAAGAGAAACTCCAACAAATCTCCCTCCAAAGCTTCTTTCTTCAATTCTTCCTAAATTTTGAGGTTAGAATTCCATTCTCCATCATAAGAACATCATATAGGTGTAAGTTTTCTTCACTTTTAGTTGTTCTACATGTAGAGGAGTGATTTTCACCTAGTCTAAACAATAGTAACTGAATTATTGATACATTTGACAGTATAAGAGCGAGAAACATTGTCTCAAACAAGTATTTGTACGCTTGGACAGTAAGTTGGCATGTTCTTCAAGTAATACATGAGTAATATTATGATTTCAAATACTTCTCATTGTTTATTGCTATATGTACATTGTTAGTATCTTATTGTTGAAAACATAGCACCATATTCCATTGTTATGTATTAAATATGAAAAGAACTCATGAATATTGAAGATGGGTGCTATGTAATGAACATGAACATGAAAGGAAAATGAATGATTTTTACATGATATAGAGCTTGTTGACATCATGGTTGGTTTTAAGTCCACCAAAGCTATTGGCCAATATATGTTCATGGGGCGTGGGGTTGCCAAAGGTTGCTCCCTGACGTCCAACACAGTAGTAGCTATATAATAAAGCAAGCACGGTAGTACAGGTCAACTAATGAGGCTCAAGTACAAAATTGAACATGAATATATGCTATGATATGACATGGTTTAAAGATTCATTGTTGTCCACGACTTGATATGTATGTTCCTTCGATGCATATTGATACGTACACGTGCCAAATTATTGAGTTTTATAAACTCATGTAGCTCATGTATTACAGGATCAGGTAATGAAGATACATAGGATGCCGGTTCACCAATGGATGCTTTTGACGTGCCTCACCTCGACAAGAACCTGGACGTCTTATTGTATAGCTTCCGCATATGTATTATAGTGGATTGTATTTCAGGGCAGGGTTTGAAACAAGTTTCACGATGTTTATGATTATATGTATAACGATACAGTGAATGTTTGAGTATGATTAAATGTATGTATAAATATTGTTGCTTGAGTTTGGATTTTACAAAATATAGGGACATCATGCCAAAAATTTTAAAAACCGTCAAATTGATATCCCTTGTTTGAATTGGTTCATACTATAGGTATATCATTCAAATCCTATTTTGATTATGGTAATCATGTCAAGTATAGAGTAAGGGTGTGACAATTTAGTGGTATCAGAGTCCACGGTTCTTCGACAGGGAAGACACTGCACTTTATCCATGCATGGGGAACTCGGCAAGTAAGTATCATTGTATCCCATAGTTTATGCTAAGTTATGTGTCTATGTATCCTACATGTAGGTTAAGATAAGCGACGATGCCACCAAAACGTAAAGTACATGAAGGAGGGCCATCTAAGGGCAAGGCCCCAGCAGTCAAAGGTGAAGGTAGTGCGCCACGACTTGTAGATGACTTTGCTCAATTACTCCAACAACAAGAAAAAGTCCATGGGGAACAAATACAGCAGCTACTGGAGATGCAACGGACTACTCATGAACAAGCACAAGCACAAGCCATAGTACACAGACATGTGCCTGTTCAGACAGACGAATATGATCGTTTTCGACGTTTGAATCCCCTTGAATTCTTGGGAAGCACCGATCCGACAGTAGCAGAAGAATGTATTATATCATTGGAGTCCATCTTCTCCTACCTTCATATGGAAGATGCAGACAAAGTAAATTGTGCCATCTTTTTATTAACAAAGCATGCAAGAATATGGTGGGAGAGTGCAAGGGAGGCATTACTTGCGATACCATTGACATGGGAAACTTTCAAAACTGTTTTTTACAACAAATATTTCGGTAAAGATGTACGAGCCAAGAAAACCAATGATTTCCTTAATCTGAATCAAGGAACCATGTCAATGACTGAATACATACAACAATTCGAGGCTGGAGTCCAATATGTACCATATATTGCACAGGATGACACAAGTAAGGGCGAACACTTCATGCGGGGACTTCGCTCTGAAATTAAAAGAGATGTACGAATGGCGAAAGTTGCTACATACGGGGAGATAGTAGAAAGAACATTTATGGCAGAACATGATGAACAAGACATTGACAGAGACAGACAACAACAAAGACATCAGTACTTTCAGAAGAGTCAAGGAATAGGACAAGGCAAAAATACTGATAGCAGAGGTACTCGACCAGAGGAACTCCGTGGCAAGGGTCCCCCTCCACATAAAGAACAGGACAGATCACCTTGTCCTAAATGTGACAAACTTCACGGCGGTGAATGTATGCAAGGTTTCAATGTTTGTTATCGTTGCAAAAAGCCAGGGCATCTCGCCAAAAATTTTCCGGGGAGTTCTGAGAAAGTACAGGGACGCCTTTTCTCGATGACCAAAGAGGAAGTGGATGCAGATACATCGATGATTACCGGTATGTTCTTGATATCTGGTATCACTGTATTGTTTTACTAGATTCAGGAGCCACGCATTCCTTTATTTCAGAATCATTTGTAAGGAGACCAGGCATTATAGCAAGTACAACAGAGACACAAATCGCCATAGCCTTACCTTCAGGGCAAGAATTAAAAACAGACCAGATTGTGCGAGGGTGTCAAATATGCGTCCAAGGCCATCAGATGTATGCTGAGTTGATAGTTCTGAGGATGACAGATTTTGATGTGATATTGGGAATGGATTGGCTCTCGAAGTATAGAGGTACTATTGACTGTGGCCTAAAGATGATCAAGTTTGCACCAGTAGGAGCTGAACCATTCACAGTAGCAAGTGCAGGTATATCCTTACCTCTTCGGATAATTTCTTGTATGAAGGCTTGTAAATTATTACAGAAGGGGTGTCAAGGATATTTAGCATCTGTTTTAGTTATTGATCCACCGGTTCGTGAACTAAAAGATACAGATGTTGTGTGTGAGTTTCCAGATGTATTTCCTGATGATGTAACAGGCATACCCCCAGATAGAGATATCAAATTTGTAATTGATATTGTGGCAGGAACTCATCCGATCTCAAGAGCTCCTTATCGATTAGCTCCTACAGAAATGAAAGAATTGAAAGAACAGTTACATGAGTTGCTTGATAAAGGGTTTATTAGACCGAGCTTTTCACCGTGGGGTGCACATGTTTTGTTTGTGAAAAAGAAAGACAGTACTCTTCGTTTATGTATTGATTATCGAGAGTTGAACAAAGTGACAATAAAAAATAAGTATCCACTCCCCAGAATTGATGATTTGTTTGATCAATTACAAGGAGCTGCCATCTTTTCGAAGATTGATTTACGATCAGGCTATCATCAACTAAAAATGAAATCAGATGATATCTCAAAGACTGCCTTCCGAACCAGGTACGAGCCTTATGAATTTCTTGTAATGCCATTTGAACTAACGAATGCACCAGCTGCTTTCATGGATTTAATGAATAGAATTTTCAAGCCATTTCTGGACAAGTTCGTGATTGTGTTTATAGATGATATTCTCATCTACTAACGAACTTTAGACGAGCATCGAGAACATGTGGAATTAGTTTTGCAAACTTTGAAAGATAAACATTTATATGCCAAATGGAAGAAATGTGAATTTTGGCTTGAACAAGTATCATTCTTGGGTCATATCATTTCAAAAGAAGGCATATCAGTGGATCCAAGTAAAATTGAAGTTGTTAATAACTGGCTACGACCTACCACTATTACCGAGGTACGTAGTTTTCTTGGGCTAGCTAGTTATTATCGTCGGTTTATAACTTGATTTTCTAAGATAGCATTGCCTTTGACTGCATTAACTTGAAAAAATGTGAAGTTTGTATGGAACGAAGCATGTGATCACAGTTTCCAGGAATTGAAAACAAAATTGACATCAGCAACAGTCCTTGCGATACCAGAAGGACCAGGAGATTTTGTGGTATACAGTGATGCTTCGAAACAAGGTTTAGGAGCAGTCTTAATGCAGAATGGGAAGGTGATTGCTTATGCCTCAAGACTATTAAAAGAATATGAAAAGAACTATCCACACATGATTTAGAACTCGCAACAGTGGTATCTGCGTTGAAAATATGGCGCCATTATCTGTATGGTGAACGGTGTGAAATTTACACGGACCACAAGAGTTTGAAATATTTATTCATGCAAAAAGAACTGAATATGCGACAACGACGTTGGTTGGAATTAGTGAAAGATTATGATTGTGTTATTAATAATCATCCAGGTAAAGCCAATGTTATTGCAGATGCGTTAAGTCGAAAATCCAGTTCTATTGCTGCAATGCAAATACAAGAACAAATTTTATGGAATTTGCAGAACTTGAAACTTGATATTATTCCAAAGGGAGCTGCAATTCAATTATCATCTCTTATGGTTCGACCAACGCTTGCAGACAGAATCAAGGTCGAACAAAATATAGATAATGAATTCCAGCAATTGAAACAGCGAGATGAGGATAAAGGACATTCGAATTTTGAATTGAATGGGTAGGAATATGGACATATCGGGGTAGATTGTGTGTGCCAAACAAGGAACAATCAGAAATGACATTCTTATTTATGCACATTCTACTCCCTACTCAATCCATCCAAGAGGCACCAAAATGTACAAAGATTTGAAATCATTATTTTGGTGGCCAGGTATGAAAAAGGACATTGCTCAATTTTTTACACAATGTCTAACTTGTCAATAGGCCAAGACTGAACATCACAGACCAGCAGGACTTCTGAAACCATTACCCATTCCTGAGTGGAAATGGGAACATATCACAATGGATTTCATTCTTGGTTTTCCAATAACACAAAGAGGGTTCAATGCTATATGGGTTATTGTGGATCGAGTTACTAAATCGGCTCACTTTCTTCCGGTGAAGACCACATACACGATGAACCAATATGCTGAAGAATACATCAAAGAGATAGTGAGACTTCATGGCATCACAGTGTCCATTGTATCTGATAGAGATCCCAAATTTACATATGGATTTTGGAAGAGTTTACATCATGCCATGGGAACTCGATTAGCATTTAGTACAGCATTCCATCCTTAAACTGATGAACAATCAGAACGAGTGAATCAGATCTTAGAAGATATGTTGAGGGCATGTACTATTGATTTTCCAGGCAGTTGGGACAGTAAACTACAGTTGGATGAGTTTACATATAACAATAGCTGTCAGTCAAGCATTGGAATAGCACCATATATTGCCTTATATGGTAGAAAATGTCGATCTCCAGTACATTGGGACGAAATAGGAGAAAGGAAATTATCAGGCCCTGAATTGGTACAACAGACAGCCGAATTTGTAACCAAGATCATAGAAAGAATGCACAATGCCAAGAGCCGACAGAAAAGCTATGCTGATGTGCGACGTCGTCGATTGCAATTTCAGGTTGGTGACCATGTATTTGTAAAGATGTCACCATTGAAGGGCATTTTGCGCTTGGGTAAGAAGGGAAAATTGAGTCCAAGATATATCGGTCCATTTGAAATCTTGGAAAGAATAGGAGATAGAGCCTACCGAGTTGATTTACCACCGAACTTGTCAAAAATTCATAACGTTTTTCATGTTTCCTTGCTAGCTACGAAAGTATTTGGCCAATCCTTCTCACGCTCTTCATTATGAACCATTGGAGCTTGCATCGAATCTCTCGTATGAAGAACGGCCGGTCCAAATCCTTGATAGGAAATCAAAAGTGTTACGAGGCAAGGAGATACCCTTGGTGAAATTATTATGGCGCAATCATGCAATTAAAGAAGCAACTTGGGAGCGAGAAGACGAGATCCAATAGAGATATCCTGAACTCTATGGTACGTCAAATTTCGAGGACGAAATTCTTTGAAGGAGAGGAGAATTGTAATGCCCGGTTACTCGTACAAATGATAATAATGCGTTTATGTCGTTTATTATGTAGCTATTTAGCTCATTAGATTTCACGTGATGATTGATGTATCAATATTGAGATTGAACGTGATTTTTATATTTTCCATGGTGTATTGAGAATGAATATGTGTTAAAATAGTGATAGTAAGATGTGTAGAAAATGTAGTGTAATGAAAGTTGGTATAGAACTGCAGGAAATGAGATGAAATTGTGGTAGTTGTTACGGGTTTTAGCATAATGATTTGAATATTGATCCAAATTGAGTGAGGCCATAACCACTAGAAAGCTAAGATATAATACTACAACTTTCACGTTTTGTGTTTTGTCCAAATCATTGTGGAAGACAAGCCAAAAGTGCCTCGAAGTGTGTCGTGTATACCGCAATTCCCTCAATGACACATGTTAGGAGAATAAGCATAACTTTTTACTCAGACCTCCAAATGACCATAAACTAGTTGGAGATTCAAGCCAAGAGATAGAGCTACAACTTTCATGTTTACCACTTTTTCAGAGTATGAACGGAAGAGACGTTTCTGGAGCAATCTTTCAAGTGACTTAGCGCAGAGTGGCGCCCGAGCGGTGAGAAATGACCGCCCGAGCGCCACTGGTTCTGGATTTTTGGTTTCGGACAGAAAGTGCCGTGCTCGAGCGGTAATTTATGACCGCCCGAGCGCCGCCCTGTATTTAAGAAGATAAGTTTCGAATTCTTTAAGCATTCCAACCATTCCACAGCTTCTTCTTCAGCATAAGCTCGAGAGAAACTCCAACAAATATCCCTCCAAAGCTTCTTTCTTCAATTCTTCCTAAATTTTGAGGTTAGAATTCCATTCTCCATCATAAGAACATCATAGAGGTGTAAGTTTTCTTCACTTTTAGTTGTTCTACATGTAGAGGAGTGATTTTCACCTAGTCTAAACAATAGTAACTGAATTATTGATACATTTGACAGTATAAGAGCGAGAAACATCGTCTCAAACAAGTATTCGTACGCTTGGACAGTAAGTTGGCATGTTCTTCAAGTAATACATGAGTAATATTATGATTTCAAATACTTCCCATTGTTTATTGATATATGTACATTGTTAGTATCTTATTGTTGAAAACATAGCACCATATTCCATTGTTATGTATTAAATATGAAAAGAACTCATGAATATTGAAGATGGGTGCTATGTAATGAACATGAACATGAACATGAAAAGAAAATGAATGATTTTTACATGATATAGAGCTTGTTGACATCATGGGTGGTTTTAAGTCCACCAAAGCTATTGGCCAATATATGTTCATGGGGCGTGGGGTTGCCAAAGGTTGTTCCCTGACGTCTAACACAGTAGTAGCTATATAATAAAGCAAGCACGGTAGTACAGGTCAACTAATGAGGCTCAAGTACAAAATTGAACATGAATATATGCTATGATATGACATGGTTTAAAGATTCATTGTTGTCCACGACTTGATATGTATGTTCCTTCGATGCATATTGATACGTACACGTGCCAACTTATTGAGTTTTATAAACTCACGTAGCTCATGTATTACAGGATCAGGTAATGAAGATACATAGGATGCCGGTTCGTCAATGGATGCTTGTGATGTGCCTCACCTCGACAAGAACCTGGACTTCTTATTGTATAGTTCCGCATATGTATTATAGTGGATTGTATGTCAGGGCAGGGTTTGAAACAAGTTTCACGACGTTAATGATTATATGTATAACGATACAGTGAATGTTTGAGTATGATTACATGTATGTATAAATATTGTTGCTTGAGTTTGGATTTTACAAAATATAGGAACATCATGCCAAAAATTTTAAAAACTGTCAAATTGATATCCCTTGTTTGAATTGGTTCATACTATAGGTATATCATTCAAATCTTATTTTGATTATGGTAATCATGTCAAGTATAGAGTAAGGGTGTGATATTATAAGTCCTAGTGGTGTATATATAGAGTGAGACTACTAATCTAATTAGGAGTCCCTCTCTTCCACAAGAACTCTAATAATTTTATTATGTTTAAACTCTCATATAATTAATATATAATTTATTTATTAACCTTTAATAATACATGATATAATAATATTATATACACATACTTTATATCATCATATAAAATATCTACATGTATATATATATTAAATTAAATAATCATTATTTAATTTATAAACTATCATCTTGGTCAATTTAATTCTATACTCCTCTAGATCATTTATGAAAATTTATGCATGTTAGTAGTCACAACTACTAGCACAATCATTTAATTAGTAAATTCCAAATTCACCAAAAAAAATGATTCTGAACTCATATAACTCGATCGACGATCCGAGAGAGCCGATTTACCAAAGATACAAGTCTCATTCATATAATGAAAATCGAAAATTTCGAAGATCAAAATTTTCTCTTACCAAATTGGCAGATGTCAGTTTTAGTGAACTCTTTCACAAAACATGCAGTTCCACTCACCTTCTTTATTTAGCAATCATGCTAACTTCCATTTCTTTCATCCTATGGAATCAGCTCATAAACTCTTTTATAATCTTCATGTTTGATCTCCATCAAACTATAGTCGTCAAATTTCAACTCCTTGAAATTTGACTTTCTCAATGGGAACACAGAATCTGATACTTATGTGACCCTCAATGGTTCAAGGATACAGCTAGCCGTGCGTCCACATCTCCATGTGATTCATAATAAAATTTATTCTTATTCGAGTTTACCCTAGTTAACCTCATTCTTTTCATCAACTCTTTGATCAAGAATGTCAAAACTCATTTCTGATTTTACCCATCGGATCATGGTAAGAGCGTCTAGTAGAATCACCACATGATCCCCTAGGTATCACTGATAGTGCCTGCAAGAACCTTTACTCATGGTTAGCGTACAATACAGTCCCTTCAACAAATATATCCCGATCGAATCTGCAACCATTGGTATATCGAGAGTTGCAAATGAATTCGATAACGATGCGATTTATCTTTAAGTATTAATAGTAACATTATATGTGCAACTAGGAAAGCACATTTCTTGCTTTGGCCAGAGACTCCTTGCACTATTAACTCATCAGATTATATAGGATATCTTCACTCGTAGGCGAATAGTGAATCCTTACGTATTTTGAAACTACACCCAACCTCGCCACCTGATGACCCTCAATGGAGTCGGTAAACGAATCAAAGTGCATACTAGTACGTATAGCTCTTACATTGTTCCGGGTCAAAGGACTAATGGTGTACAATCATAATTGCGTACTATTCTACTCGATAAGTGAGAACTGCTTGGATAGTCCGAGGGAGGGTTGTTTAGTGTATCATCATATGATCACCATCCGTGTGAATAGACATCTTCATGCTCTTGCCAATGAAACATAGCGTTTATATCACATATGCTAGTCTCAAGCTCGAGCGACATTTATCCTTGTTTTAGGCTACTGATTCAACTAGGAACATGTTTAGAATATACGGTATATTTCTTAATGAGTTCCATGATCTTACGTTGCGACGCAAACCTCATGGTACCTATTGTATCTTCAAGGACTTTATTTATGCAGCTTGCATGGTATATAGATAAAGTATAATGTCATAATCGAATAAAATCGTAACATATTATTAAAATAAATTATGTTTTACATTAGAGTCAATAAAAGTTCTAGCCACAAGTTGGTTGTCGGACACCTACTCTAACATCAATGTCATTTGGGTTTGTTGAATTTAGTTTTAGGCATATGTTTAGTTAGTTTCCATTTCGCATATAACAGGTTTATGTATGATTTTCAGTCACACAGTGGTGCATTTTTTTCCTTTTAGTGAAGATTTTTGGTGTTCCAGTATGCATACTACCTTCCTGCTTGGTTTAGATTCCAATTTTTTTTTCTGCTGGTTATACAAACTAATAAGATGGGTCTTCCAAGATAAACGAGGATTACATGTTTAGTCAGAAGAAACAAAACATGGTCAAAGTTGTGATTGAACGTATTAAAATGGGCTTTTTAGTTTCAGTATAAATATTACAAAAGTTAAGAAAATCTATATTAAAAATTTGAAACTGTCTGAAATTATCCCCATGAAAATGCCACGAGCTCATATATTCCTTACTATGCTAGTTTTTTTTCATGAGGCGCAAACGGTTCCCCTGCCATAAAATTTGTGCTTTTGATCTAAAATTAATTTTTTTATTATTATTATTTAGTTCGAACATAACCACCAGCTTAAAGTTTTCAACTCACTTCATGGTATAAAAAAAAAATAGTAGCAAACAAAATAATCTCCGTACAGATTTTTCTTTGAACCTCATCGTATCACCTGAAATATAGCTCAGCCATTAACAATTTTTTCATTACCCCCAAAATAGCTCTTCTATCCCACATAGAGCAGAATCGAAGAACAATACGAGTCAAATTGAAGCCGAGTACAAGGGTCACCTTTAAACTGATACAACAGGGTTAACACAAAATGCAAATTGGTCCAGCTACGCCAAGATAAATGTCAATCTTTCTATACAACTGGTGATATTGAAGTTGTATACGAACCGCCACTGTATTTCAATCCTTTTAAAAATGCATTTTGTGTGTGAGGTGAAAGAGTCGCATAAGGAATATCGAAAGAGTGGCTGCTTTCTTGTAATGGTTTGTCTGTTACAGCTGGCTGAGCAGGTTGGTCCTTAGCTATGCCTAGACCAATGTTCAAGCCAATTGATGTGGATTCCGTCACAAAGCTGCATATCAATCAGAAGGTAATCGAACATTAGCTAATATGTCAGTGTATGAATCCTTGGGAGATGTAAAGGTAGAAACTCTTAATGTAAGTCATGGGTAAAAACAGAAAATAAAATAAGAAATCGGCTCCATGCAATAAGTAAAGCTCTATCTTTGAGAACATAGATTTGTGTTCAAGACAGTCAAGTAGGGGAACGTCACTACAATTATGATACATTGGTTCTTGCAGGAAAAAAACCAAAAACTGATGCTCAACGCACACATAAATAAGAATACATTGACTTCTGAAGGAAGTTTCACTTTGCCCTAATGGTGCTCAGATGTTCGAAGAGGAAGTGAAAGGCATTGCAACACTAGGTTATATTCACGATAAACTGCAGAATTGATCTGTGTAAAAACTGATGATGTTGCCATTTAAAAAATATAGCGTTAACAAAACAGCAGCATGAATAAATATTCAGCGGAGCCAAACTCCAAAATGAAAATTTGTATACCTTGCTTGAAAGTCAACCCCGTTAGAGCGAATAGCATTGCAGATGCCACAGATCACCCATGGTGGGAGATAGACATCCGTAATATCAATACTGTAGCAGATGCCGCTCAATGAATCACTATTCATGTCAGATTCCTTTTGCTGTAAAGATATGAAGTCAGCTTTCCTCAGTTGTCTACATCTCACCTGCATAATAAAAGGCGAGACAATTTTATAGATCCAACGGTGAAGCTGTCGAAAGCTTTTACAAAAAGTATCAATGCACTCAGTTTATCATGTCTTGGCAATTCTCAGTTCTTATGAAACAATTTTGATAGAAGTAAAAAAAAACTTAAATATTATCTAATCTCTGAAGATTGCCTTAAATCAACTACAACTTCAAATGATTGATTGCAGGTAATCAATGCTGCTTTACTAATGATAATAAATTTCTATTATTTCTTGAGTAAAACCATGTATCAGTGGGACCAACCTCTGGCGCAGAAAGAGCAGCATTTTCGAAAGCAACTGGTGAATACAGCGTGGGAACATCACCACCAGTCAAAGAGGTCAAAAAGAATCTGTAAGCATACCAAACAAGAAATTTTGATGATTAAAGCAGAAGAAAATGGTTTTCAGTTCTCATATCACAAATTCCAGTGCATATCTCCTTTCGCTGAATATAATAACCGGACAAACAAAATTTATCAGATACTGACCTATAGTTCAAAAGAAAATCATACAATGCATGAACGCTCTTGTTCCCAGTAAACATCAGCAAAGATTGTGGACTGTTATCTATCCCAGTCATGGTCTCCATCGCTCGAGCCTGAAGCATAGATTATTGTTTAAGCGCAGTCACAATAATTTTAATTAGTTTGTCTCATCCAATTTATTCACTTCATAGATTGTAAAAGACTGAAATGGGGATATCTAAAATATTTCATTTTCCTAGTAGCCTATAAAGCATAGGATTGAATTGCAGTAAAATTTCACCATTATAAGAAATGTTTGTGAGGTATGAACAAGAGCAACATCTTATGGTTCAAAGCTTTCAAACAAGAAATGCTGATGATGATCAGTGAATAGTAATCATTATCCTAAAGATGCTTACCCTTTTATCTTGGACCTAAGTTCAGCTACACTTAATATGCAAAAATGAAGATGGACAATTGCAAACCTGGCCGAGATTATATTTTTCTATTTCAGAAAGTTCAACAAGGTCTTCTGCAGCAGCTTCT
Source organism: Primulina eburnea (assembly GCF_022965805.1). Classification (NCBI taxonomy): domain Eukaryota; kingdom Viridiplantae; phylum Streptophyta; class Magnoliopsida; order Lamiales; family Gesneriaceae; genus Primulina; species Primulina eburnea. The sequence continues at coordinate 22,449,938 of NC_133103.1, forward strand.
TCCAGTTTTGAGTTGCAAAGAGGCATTGTGAAAGATGCACCCTGCACTCAAATATACAAATTCAACAATGAATCTTGTGTCACTGATCAACAATGAAGACTAGTAAAATGAAAATTTGCATGATAAAAGAGACATGAAATTACAACAGGAAGGTACTTAGGAATGTGATAGACTGATACTAAAGCTGCTAAAACTAAAATTCGTCCTTTAAAAGAAAATAGCCTTACATGTTCTTTTAGAAGCGACCTTAAATTTGTGGTTGATTGAGATACATAGGCCAAGCAAGAGCACTTGGTTTCCTTTGGACTACAGAGCCCGGTGAACATAACTACAAACTGCTCAGTGCACACTGCAAAAAGTTCAAACAATAACGGAAAACATAATTTTTCTCCTCATGAGGAAAGTCAAATAGAGTAAACTTCAAAAAAGAATCTGATCACAATTCGCAACTTTGCAATTTTTTTAAGATAATAGATATTCCTTCCTAATTTGATCATCGTTTGACTGTCATGTCTTATATCTATAGTTTTAATAAACTACTTTTATAACATGACAGAAAGCAGTTATGGAGAACTATCTAGCAAATCAGTGGTCACTTACAGCAATCTTTACCAGAGTAAAAGTTACTGTGATTTATTCTTACTGATTTCACATGCATTTATTTTCCTTTGTGAAGCTGCAAACATGATGCTGCTTCAGAAATTCTTCCAGGTTTCCAGGCGATTTGTATGATGTATCTCTAGGTTGAAGTATTTATTGAAAGCTTAACAAAAATAAATTGTAACGAGACATTTGAAGCATATTGGCCCCAACAATGGCCCTAGCTTTCACTAGATTTATGGGACGAAACCCACTATGGATCCATGGTGGGCTATAGTAATTTAGACATAAGTGGGTTGGAAATGTTTAATCCTAGTTGGTCTACAAAAATTGGAACTGCGGGCATATTTTATAACTGAACAAGAAATGGTGAGCCCTGGAAAAGTCAAAACAGGCTACCTGTCCCATTAACTATAATAATGAACATTGTCTATTTAAAGAGTTCAAGTGATGGAGAAATAATGAGCATCACAATTAAAAAGTAGAATTCCTGAAAGTGTATTCACAAATATTAAAAGAATGCTGCAAAATGTCAATTACCATAAAATATTTTACACATTTTTTTCCGAAGCATATAGTAAAGACATCGAAATGAATCCTCCCATGCCTGCTGCCGATTACTCAGGAAGTCCGTTTGCCCTTCATAAACAAAATCAACATTAAGACGGGAACATAAAAACAGAAGTTCAAAAAACCAAGGTGAGAGTTTCAACAGTGATACCTCCTGAAGCAGAGGTCAATGCTGCTATAACTGAATGGGGTAGAATTGATTGAGGGTGAACCCAAGAATGAAAATTTCGTGGATTCCTTGATTGGCAGTTAGAGGTAGGCTCAGATGTGCAGCCTGTGCTTTCACTAGTACAACCAACTGACATAAATTGAGACAAACCATTGGAGGTGCCACAATTCGCTAACCTATGAAACCTATGGGACCATGAAATACGGTGGATGAGCACATAAATTTGGCACACAAAATATTTATAGCTCAGGGAAACAGGTTGACACAATTTCAAAAATGACTTCCAGCCCCAGCAATTGCTTCTTTTCCCACCCAAACGACACAATTTTTTCATAGAATGAGCAGGAATCTCCCTCACCCAAGAAAAATGACGTCGATCTCAATTCCCACCCACTACTTGGCTCCTCCAATTCTCTTAGAATGCTTAATTCCCCAATTTCCCTCTCCCATCAAGGTTGTAAAAAACTTCCACTGCTTTTTTTTATCGACCACAAAGCAATCTTCTCTCCAAAAATGAATAACAAGAATTTAAACTGGTTTATCTGATAGAGAAATGGAAGAAATTTAGTCAGTATTCTGTTCATTCGATGCTTGCTCTCTGGTTTTTTCTTTCCTTTCATTTATTTGTACATGTTTGGCAATTCCTGAACCTAAATCTCTAATTACTCTATTGATTGATTTATTACTTTATTAAACTTTATGCAATTTTTTGGTGAAATGCATAAATTATCATTTATAATCTTAATTAGTGAGCTTAAATTTTTCATTTGGGATTTATAATTCGTAGTTTAATGATTAGATTGTTTGATATACATCAATTTTTCCTCACAGTGTCTTACTTTTGAAAGGCATCCTTCTAGACTTTTGCGTCATGCACTCTTCATGGTTATGATTGTTTTCTCAATTAGGGATCAGAATAAAATTTGAGTTCCATAACTGGGACAAGATATTAATGCATAAAAATAAGCGCTTGGCGAGTATTTACGTATAGTTTTCAAGCTGCTAAGTAACAGGAAAGGATCAGTGTGGATCAAGTTCCAACAATGAGAAAAAGAACCTTAACCCATAGTTATCAGTATAATTGATTGCTCAAAGAACATGAACCAAATATTGGCACATAAAAAAATTAAACATGAATAAACATACAGTTTGATGACTTGGTTATACATAACAACATTCAAAACTGAAAATTTTTTATGTCCTCAACATGTCACCATATTAATGGGAAAATAATAGTTATAAAAAATTTTAGACACCGACTATTAACATTATGTATGAATTAACATCTGGATAATGTTAAGATTAGCATCAATCGATGCATAGATAAACTCACCAATTTACACATCTAAACAATGTTAAGATTATCATCAATCGATGCATAGATAAACTCACCAATTCACAGAGGATGTAGATAGCACTCGCATATTAGTTTTTAGGGTCAAATCCAAAGGAATATTGTCTCCAGGTACATGAAATTCCGAACAAAAGCTTTTTGGCATAACCTGTCCTATATTATCAACAGAATCAACTAGTTGAGCTGACAGACCATGAGGTTCGGATGAAACTAATCCCTTTAAAGCTTTATCCTGTACAAGAAAAAGATTCACATCATTTTTGGATTGAAAATGCTCAGCTTCTGTTTCACATAGAACATTATGGTAAAACGTTACCATATCAACAAATGAGGAGCCATTTAACTTATCACCACCCAGGGAAAGCTCTTGAACGCTCTGAAAAGTAATTTTGCTACATTTTTTTCTAGTCTTGCTCACTTGACTTGAGTAGTGTTTGCTACTTCCTGAAGCAACGGTATCATCCAAACTTCGAGGGAACACAAAATAAATCTATTAATCATAAACGTAATCCAATCAATACTCTGACTCGAAACAAAAAGTACCGTGAGTTTTGAGCTTGATGGTTGCCATTCAAATCCATGGGAACAACAGTTTCCTGCCAGTTTTAATTTCTTAATAATTATATGGTGCAAGTAAAAAGGGGTGTGTAATGCAAGTAAAAAGGAGTAAATCCAAAGTAACCTCAGGATTTTTATTTCTGGAAAGCAGCTTGAGGATGATATTGTTTTTCTTGACGGGAAACAGTTCATTCATCCGTATGTCAATATATCTAGGTGCTTTAGACGAGTCAGATTTCTTAGACCCAGAAAGCTCTCCATCTGCGTTTCTACAGTAACCAAGGAATACAAAACTAATGCAAAGAAATCCACAGAAACCTATAAAAAATTAGAAAGAATATTTACCTCATGGAACTAAGAAATGGGGCTGGAGATTCATCGACAAGCTCCGCTAAATTCTTTCTCTTCAGTAGTTCTCCCTACCAGAAGGAAAAAAAGGCAAAATTGTAAATCTCTCGACTCTGTCACACGCAATATCTTGTTAAAGCCGATTCCGTTCAGTAAATCAAACTTCATACATATCATTTCACCCTCGTATGTGCAGTCTACATTACATAACACAAATATTACCCGTAACTCTGAGGGAGTTTTCCGCTTCAAAGTGGAAGTTGAAATCTTTGAACCTCCACCACCAACCTGAAGAGTATTTGATGACAACATCTGACTAGAAGCAGCGAACTTTGTCATCCTCTTCGAACGCAACTACTATGCTTAACCGCAAAACATCAAATATAGTCCATAGATACAAAAGAAAAGAATCGTAACTCCAATAAATTGTGTAAAATTATCAGCATTCATAACCACACGAAAAAAAAGCATAAAAAGTTTAACCAGAAGCATAAAAATTAGAAATAAATGAACTAGGGATTTAAAATCGAAAAAATCCCCATCAAATGTCCATAAACGGGTTCCGATTATCTTTTATTCTTCGATTTGTCTTACCCAGTTTCCTCCGAGGCGGTGGAGACGTGAGAGATGCGGGAATGGACTGCGCCTTCGATTCAATTATTCAATTAATAAGTGCGATTCTGTTTTAAATTATTTTTGGTTCCCTCCCCATTTCTGTTCCCAAGACCGTTAGTCGCCGTTATCTTGCCATATTTTATTCTTTTGAATTTTGAATGTATTATGATTATGATAATATGATATATTGATAATAATATGATATATTGATATGATTGTTTGAACAATAATTAACTAAAGAAAAAAAACTGGAAAATAGAGAGGTAAACATGTAACATTATTTATATTTTCAATAAAATATAAGAATTTACAAAATATTAATATATAACAAAAGAATGTTGTTGAAACCTGAAGAAAAATGATTTGAACTACTGAAATCTGGAATAAAAGCTATGAAAATGCTTAAATTCATAGCTTAACTAAGACTATGAAAATGATGCAGGGAGTTTGCTAGAATTTGGGTGATGTATGTCATGTTTTCTTTTTCTAACGATGAGTTTTTTTTTCTGGAAGCCACGATCTAGATCATAATCTCCTTTACTTGTGCGCACTTGACTTATTCCAACTAGTTTGAAATCTTGATGGCTATCTTATCGCATCTTATTTCTTCTTCCTCCTCTTGGGCTTTGGATCCAATTCATTTTGGGCTTAGTTTAAGTTTATGTAGTTCCCAAAAATCAGTACACATAAACCCTATATATGATTGAAATAATTTAATTATTTAATTAATAACCTAGGTACATGCTATGAAGATAATGAGCAAACTAAGAAAATAAATTTTTAGTTGTTAAACAGAAATTTGACAACATCAGAATGAGATATGGTGAATCGATGAAAGAATTCGATGAACGAGTTAGCAGCATTGTCAACGTACTAAATACACTGAGAAAGTGATGTGTGATCTTCCCAAGGAGTGGGATGTCAAGACAATGGCCATGCGAGAATTGAAAGATCTGAACAAAGTGGAACGTCGTGACTTGTTTACTGATCTAAAAGCATATGAATTCGAGATGCAAACAAGAGAGGTGAATCATCAGTTCCACCAGTCACAAATGTCCTAAGTGGTCTGAAACTGGCGCCAACGTTTCAGCTGAGAAGACCATTGAACAACTGAGCAATGACGCAATGTCATTGTATTCGGGAGGTTTATGAGGAGGAATCAAGTATCATTCCAAAATCACTATCACAAGAATGAATCTAAGGATGAACCGAATGTTTGCTACAACTGTGGCAAAACTGGTCATTTTATAGCTGATTGTCCCAAGCCGAAGAAGAAGAGCGGAAGATTAGTTGAAAAGGGAAAGAATCCCTTTGAGCACAAAAAAAAATTTAAGGATGACAATAAATCATTCACAAAGAAGCATGAAGCCTTAGTGGCTGAAGAAAATAAATCCAAATGGACAGAAACTGAAAATTTTTATCCAACTTTTTGTAAAAGAAATCATTGGCCACTTGTCCAGGTTGGCCTTATTCTTATCTTCGACAATCCACTCCACTCTTGGTTTTTGGATCATATGTGGGCTCCGTCTGATATTGCTACAAGACTATTTTCCTTTAAAATCTTGAGCTGACATATGTTCATGCATCCAAAATTTTCAGTCATCATATTCTTCATTGGAAAATATAAGGATCTTACTAAAAGATGTCATAAGTGTATATAAGATATTTAGAGATCGGAAAAACCCGCTCTGATATCACTTGTTAGGATCGAAAAGAAATATAGAGAGGGTACTAAGCTATGTTAACAGCTTATTTATGTTTTTCAGTCAGACTAAGTACTTCGATCAACTAAAAATTAAGTGCAGAAAAAACTCGATATACAAAATAAACACGTAAACAGAAATAGCCAGGTCAGGTAATTAACAGACTGAATGTAAATAGAGACGGAAGTTTGTTTATAAAAGTTCAAAGATTAAGTTTCTACTTCTCTCTTTGTTCTGTTTCCAGTAGGATTCCCTTAGAAGATTTTATTAGTACAACTCTTGTACAAGCCCCACTTCAGCTCGGTTCAACAACCCTTTGAGCAGAAACTCATAAAAACTACTTAACTTCAATCTATTCAGAAATGGAATTTCAGTTAAAATCTTTCTCACTACAACTCATCCCAGCTATAAAAAACATCAAAAATAATTAAAAAAGTGCACAAATAGATTCTAAATCGATCTGATAGACTTTAAACATGTGAAGATCAGCTTGAAGATAAAACTCTAAGAGATACTGATATAGATTAAAAAAAATGCTCGTTAGTATGTAGAATTCGAAGTAATAGTTATTCTCAACATTTCTCGTGAATTTTCCTTTTATAGATAATGATCCCAATGTTAATAAATATAAACAACACTCACAAATATACTGGACGCCTATTAATCTTGTAGAGAATGTCACATGTCCTTGTCGTTTTTCCAAATATAGTATCGGGCGACTAAATTTCCTTAGATACTTGCTAGGTAATGTAACCAACGAATGTTCTATTCTAAGTACGAATGTATATCCTTTGCTGATTAAATTCAAATTTAAGCTCTGACGTACATGTCTGTTGAATGCAGAGAATGTCTTCAAATCATACTTTTATTGACTTAAACGATTCAGCTCAATATATCCTTGATTGTTGTATACGATCATATCAGTATCATTTTGTTACTTAAGCTTATTGGGTCAATCTCAATTCAGATGAGCCCACTTCAGTGATTTCTTGATTTCTTTATCAGATCAGTATATCCAGCGTACATTAATTTAGTAATTCATATCAGATTTGTTGCATAGAATATTTTTGTCCAATAGTTCAGTTTTTCATACCAGTTTAGTTTTAATCACAAAAATATAAGTAAATTAATTTATCTTAACAAAAATGCTTATGTGAAACTAAATACCATCAAAATAACAAGCAACATAAAATCTTAGGATAATGATATGACAATGTTACAACCCTTTTCCTGTTCTCGAACTGCCTCCAGTAAACCTGATCCCATATTATCTATTGTCATGCCCAAACACAACAAAAAAATATACGAAAATCGATTAATATAAAGTATGAAGGAAAACAATAAAAGAAGGCATGAAATGATAGAAATATCCACCGAGTAAATACGCAATGCAGGGTTTAAAAATATGAGTGATCGAAGAAATCTAGATCAATCTCTCGATCACAGTGAAATCATAAGATACTCAATATCTATGGAGGTACGTGATCCAAAGGTCTCGCTGACACATCTCTCTCGAGATGCTCTTGTGTGACATGGCTTTCCCGAACTAATGAGTGTCTATAAGCGATGTCAACCAGAGTTACCAAATTTTTTATATTACCACTCCCATTGTAGCCCCATACATTCTCTAATATTAGGCTAATCAGCTAAAATAATCGAAGGAAGAAGCTCAACATGCAATGCTCAATATCGAAATATATGGCATTAGTAATCAAATCCATAAAGCCCCAATAAACATCAATATCTCAAATCAACATATAATATGCATTATAACATAAAAATCAAAAGCATATATGTGTGTCTAGTATCTCTAGCAGCCACATTTCCAAACTCGAGACAAACAAAGATGTCCGATGTGAAATGAAAATATCAATCCTTTGATTCTCAAATATTCCACACACAATTTGAAATTTTTTTCATAACTAATATCTTAACCTCAAAACAGAAACAAAATTCGACAAAAATGTAATTTAATTTCCTCATAATATAGCTCATCCAATTCAATGCTTAGAATCAACTTTGTTCCTATTTGATTAAGGTTCGGTTTTAAGGTCAAAACTCATGAAATACTTTATCAATTGACTTTCTTCCAGTTGGACATGAAACCAAACTCAATTTGGTTTATTTCATCGAACACATTTCCAAACTAACCCATTAACAAAGGCTAAGATAGAGATTAATATCGGGCATAAACAACACACTCACATAACTGAGGAGTTTTCATTGAAAATACATAACTCATTCCATCTTAATTCAAATCGAGTACTATTAATTGGAAACTCAAGCTAACACAAATCCCAACCATTTAAATTCACAAAGTTGTGCCAAATAAATTCATTCAATGTCCCCAAAATTATCTGCAATTAAGAGTTAATTTTCGCATGTCCTGTATTTGATATATTACCGTCTGTACCAAAAATTGAATAAATTACTCGATACTAATCCAAAACATTCAAACTAGTTTAAAATGAAAGATAACATGATTATCTAAAACGTTTATTTGAATAGAAATTCTAAATTCTCAACTGATTAATCCCATAACTTAATTAAAAATACAAAATTAACACAAAATTAAATTGAATTGCATCTTTGAACCAGTTTCTGTAAAATTCAAATATCTAATTCATTTCTTTGCAAAAACAAGTGATTTCAAAGTCAAATCAAATACAATTCATCTTCATATAATAATCCCGAAATATGAATATACAAATCGCAGTAATGCAAATATCAAACCTCAACGAAACTGATTTACGCTATCAAATGGTTTCAACAATTTTTTCATTGAGTAAACAGTTTCTGGATGTGTATTTTTTTCTGGAAGCATGTAAACTAAGATCTTCAGGAGCTCAATGAAACTATTGCCAGTGTGACCATTAGTAGACTTATAATTATTTAACATGACGACTGCTGATAACTTTTTATAAGCTGTATATATTATAATCTTTTGTTTCAGACATATTGTGTCCAGCCTCATCTTCAGGTACAAAGACATTCTTATATAAGTGATATGTCTCTCTACTTTCATCCTCTTTATGAATTCCTGAACTTCATTCAACTTGAGATTTTGAGTTATAACTTTCACCATGAAAGACCCAAATAGTGTAAGAAGGATCAATTCCCTTAATGACTAAATGGTCGTACACTTGGTCAAATTTCATATACTTCTTATTTTTACAACGCTTGCAAGGACATAAGATAACTTCACGTGTTTTGGCATAGTTCCTAGCTTGTGTAATAAATTTTGTACCCCTTCTTCATACTCGGGTACAAGCTTTGAAGGCAGATGAATCAATTCCTTATCCATTTCGTAAATCACCCAAACCCTAAGATACAAACATATGACTTCACCATTCATACATAGTTTTACTATAAGTTGACAAATTAATGAAAGGTATAAAATATTATTGTTGTTATTATCATCATATATACAGCAATACACACACAAATTTTATGTTTAATACAAATAAGATTTTATATTGGTTCAATATATATAAAAAATAAATTCAATACACAACATTTATCAAATATTCTTGCCACGAAGATAGTGCAATCTTATATTGCAAAAAATGGTAATCACATTTACTCAATGATCTAATAGGACTACAAAAAAAAGTACATAAAAGATTTCAGACATGATATTCCCTAGGGAAAAGAAATTTAGTCCTTGAGGAGCTTTCTCAATGACATAATGCAGTTAATGTTGATAGAAGTGAGGGAGCTCGATAGGAGGTAGGAGAAGTCGCAAAGGGTTCATAGCAGTGATAGATTGCCTTCGCGGGATAGAAGAGAAGGATCCTCATCAGGGAGTCGACAGAGGTCTCGCTCGTCCCCTAGGCATGGTCAAGGCCCTCCATGGATAAATCAGAGGGTCGAGGAGCATAGAGTGGAAGGTCTAGGTCAAGATGTCCCTCAGGAGCCTGTCGAACCAAGGAGGGGAATGAATGAGGATAACCACCCTACGAGAGGAATGATTCATATGATGTCGGGGGGTGCTACTGATAGAGACTATGGGCTAGCTCGGAAGGATCATGGGAGAAGGTTGGAGAACTTTGAGATATCTAGGGGTGCAGACTTACCACAAGACCCCGTCATCAGCTTTGGGCTGGAAGACCTCCGAGGCGTTGTGACTCCACATAACGATGCCTTGGTGAGGAGGTTGAAGTTTGATTTCTCCTGCTAAGGCCCGGCTTAGTAGAGAAGTTAAGAGATGATGACGTGATAGTTTTATTTTCTTGCTAAGGTATCGCCTAACAAAGGAGTTAGGGGGTGAGGAGGTTGAAGTTTGATTTTTCCTGCTAAGGCCCGGCATAGCAGATGAGTTACGAGATGATGAGGTGAAAGTTTTATTTTCCTGCTAAGGCATCGCCTAGCAGAGGAGTTATAGGGTGAGGAGGTTGAAGTTTTATTTTCGTGCTAACGAATTGCCTAGCAAAGGAGTTAGAGTGTGAGGGTGTAGAATTTTTATTTTCCTGTTAAGGCATCGCCTAGCAGATGAGTTATAGGGTGAGGTGGTTGAAATTTTATTTTTCCTTCTAAGGACTATTTGAGCAGAGGAGTCAAGGGCGTGGGGAAGTGGAAATTATTTTTCTTCAAAATCTTAGTAGAGGACCTTGAAGATGGGGGCGATGAGGGCATACCGTGTTAGAAAAAATTATTTGGTTTGTCGATAACGAACGATGCTTGCCGCTGCAAAAATTACGGTGATCGACCTGCCCGGTCAGCTCTCGGGGATCGACCTGCCTGGTTAGGTCGTGGGGGATTTGGGGCAACGCCCCCAAAAGCTCTTCAGAAAGCAAGGGGCGAGCTGGGCGAGCGTGGTAGTGGTGTTTAAAGGATATTTCGATTGATGTGAACTTTTTCTTCATCGTCATCCTCCAAACTGATTTCTGTGAGGCAATCAGTTAGCTCAATTGGATCAGTTTTCTTATCAGTTAGTGCAGATTAATCAAATATGACATGAATTGACTACATTCAAAGTACATTTATTAAACACTCCATAAGCTTTAATAACTGATGAATAACCAATAAATATTCTTTCTGCAACTTTAGCATAAAAAATTTCAAATTATTTTTTCCATTATTATGCATTAAATATTTGCAACCAAATATTCTGAAGTAGGACACTACACTTTTCTGTCCATGCCAGACCTCATATCGTGTTTTCAAATTATTTTTATTAATCATTGATCGATTCTGAATATAACACGCAGTGTTTACTGCTTCTGCCCAAAATCTTTGAGATATACCGAAATCAGCAAGCATCGTTCTAGCTGCTTATTTAAGTGTATGATTCTTCTTTCAGCTACACCATTTTTCTGAGGTGTTCTCGCTGATGAGAACTAATGCTTAATTCCAATATTTTCTAAAAATTAGGAAATATTTTGATTGAAAAATTCAGTCTCTCGATCAGACCTTCTTCTGTCAATTCCAACTGATTTTTCATTTAATAATCTTTTTAAAAACTTAATCAGTTGTGCAACAGTTTGGTCTTTTGATTTGAGAAGAATAACCCAAGTAAATCTTGTAAAATCATCAACGATTACCAATGTGTATTTCATTCTCCCTAAACTCATGACTGGTATAGGACAAAAAAAAAATCTATATGCAATAGTTCTAAGCAGCTGGAGGAAGATTTACTACCTTTAATTTTGAATGAAGATCTTACATGTTTACAAAACTAACATACTGAATAAATTTTATCTTTTGATAAATCAATTTTAGGCAGACTAGTTACAAGATCGTGATTACTCAGATGAGCTATGGATTTGAAATTCAAGTGGTTCAACCTTTTATTCTACAACCAATTTTTAGAAGAATTTGAAATTACAAAACAAACTGGTGCATTAGGTTGATTAGTCCAACTCACCTTGTAGGTATTATCACAACGATTACCAGTTATAATGATGCCATCAGTTGAGTTATTAATTGTGCACGTGTATTTGTAACTGAACTGAAAAATTATTATCGTATAACTGACTGATGCTAATCAAGTTATACTTCAAATTAGCAACAAGTAAGACACGTTAATAATAATGTTACCATTGATAAACTTACCCTTACCCACAATTCTACTTTTAGAGTTGTCTCCAAAAATTGATGTTTGGACCAGAGTATTTGATCAGTTGGGATAGCAAATCAGCATCCCCAGTCATGTGTCGCGAGCATCCACTGTCCAAGTACCAAATTGATTCTTTTGGTGATGTACTTGTCATCTTCAATCACACACAATGAATAATTTTGGTACTCACACCAATTTGGGTCCTAAACTGATTAGTCCTTTGGGAACCCAGACTAGGATCAGTCTGACTGACTTTCCAGTTGTTGTGTTCCAAATGAATTTTCCCGAATTTTGTGTGTTTGGTATGTTGTGTGTAGAAGAAACAATATGATTTTTAACATTTTTCAACTGATTGTTCATTTGATATCTCTTCTGAACTGGCTTCCAGTTTTAATAATTGTAATAGCCATCCTTAGAGTACTAATTTTTATAGTTGAACCGTTTATGTAACCAGCTTCGCGAATCAGTTGAACTCTTGGGGCTATATCCAATTCCATACCATTTAGCCTTTTTCTTGTTTTCCATCGGTTGTACAGCAGGTTTACTAGGTTCTGAGAATTTGTTTACCATAGTTGATTTCACAAAGTTAATCTACTTCCATTTGTGCTCTTCAACTTTGGCATTGTGTCACTTGCATAGTGTTGCGTGTTTTCTTAATTGCTTGCAAGTGCACAACGTCAAGTTTGTAATAAAATGTATTTTCGAGTACAAGTGTCGATCCCACGAGGAGTATGTATTTAAATGTATAATAATGCTTGCAATTAAAATAGTCTCAATTTTATTTAGAAAAATCAATTAACAGATTTGTTTTCACCAATGACTAAATTGAAAATAAATTTAATTATATTATAACACCAAACTTTTTATAACAAATAACTATGGAATAAAAGATCTAGAGGTCCGATTTCACGCAACTATCCACCATGTGTTATTTTGTGTAGCTATATTATAAATGTCCTTATTATACCTTAGCCAAGAATTCTAAATTATCTAATCCCTCTCCCGAGTGCTAAGTAGATACTAATTATCTAACAACAGATTGTAACGTCCCCATCAACAATCTATAATTAAATAACACAATAAGCACTAAATTCTTTTAATGGCTTCAATAGCAATATATGTCCTCCCGAACTATATAAATACTATCGATGTATTTTTCCCTTTCTTGTTTATAAATTTCCTTTTCCAAGTGATAAATTATAAACATAAGAATCATTCAAGATATGACCAATAAAATGAAAGCATTAAGATTGAAAAAATACAAATGAACAATAAGGAACTTATATAGCATAAATCATAAATCCCAACACATGGTTTCTAGTTTTGTTCCATCATTCCTCTAGAAATAAAAATTAGTTCATAATAAAAATAACACAACAATACATACATAAATCTTAAACAAGACATATCAAATAAAAGTAAAAATAAAGAAAGAAGAACTTAGAACAAGAGCTTGGAGTGCATTGAAATTCCTTTCCAAAAGTGTGCAAGAGAATTCTCAAGAACTTGATGAACTTGATCTTCAATCTTTCTTTGTAGCCTCCAATCCTTCCCTTGGCTCCTCAATGACCTAAATGATGAATAATAGAGGCCTTTTATAGTCCTAGACAAGTCTTATACGCAAAACATCAAAGTCAGCAACTCCCATGCGCAGCACACCAAAGTTTCAGAATTTCCGGACTCTTGTCTGTGCAGGACCGCGGGTGCGGTGTAAGTAGGACCGCGGGTGCGGTCGTGCTTCGCAACAAAAATCATTTTTCACAAAACTAAGACCGCGGGTGCGGTGCTGACAAGACCGCGGGTGCGGTGCTGACAAGACCGCGGGTGCGGTCTTGCTTCGGCAAAAATTGTCCTTTGCACTTTCTAATTCATCAATTTGTTAAACAAGTAATAAAAGTACAATAAATTGCACTCATCAAACTCCCCCAAACTTAAGATTTTGCTAGTCTCGAGCAAAACAAAACAACACAAACAAACAAACAAGTCATGAAATACTTTAAAGAACTTGGCCTCAAGATATTTTAACTAACTCTTCATGCATTCACAATTCAAATCAATCCAACCATTTGTTCATCCGGATACAATCATGCAATCGGTTAATTTTGTTAACTTCTAATCTCTTCAACTCATGTTTCAAAACATTCTCAATCAATTTCAATTTTTTTTACAAACAAAAATCAAGAGGTCTTTTCCGGTAAAAATTGTGTTCAAAGCAATATTCATTCAAGAAATGGATACCCAATAAATATTTAAATGCAATGAGGTGTGTGTAAAATTGATCAAGATTCTTACTCAATGAAAGTGTTTATTGATTGTCCATAAGCTAGATCCTCCCAATCACTCTCCACTAGTATATTGGACAACTATGACTAGGTTAATAGGATTTTCAATGGTTGTAATGTTAGGCCTCGGTTAATGGCTACAAATAAAGATTAGGAGTTCAAATAAGGGAGTAACTTGAATTTTATCTCTTTTGCAAACTCCACTTTTTCTTTTATCTCCATTTTTTTTATTCATTTCATCTCTTTTTCTCCCCTTTTTCTCCAACTTCATCAATGTAACATCATTCATTTTTTTCTTTTCTTTTGTAGGAGAATTTTCATTTCTTTGATCCTTTGAATTCTTACTCCCTTGAGAAGATAGGAAATTAATTGTATAAGATATTCAACAGGGTAGTAAATGTGGGATAATTGAAAGAACATCGAATGGGGGTCTTTTATACATATTAACGTGTGCAATTCGAATTCATATAGGCTCAAAGAGGTGACAAATGATAAATTAATTTTTAATTTGGTAGCTTGAAAGGCTCAATCGATCCAAAAATCACCTAAATCATTCCTAAATCATAAGTTGTCCGTATTTCGCCTTGAATAATGTTTGGATAGTTCTAGACAAAATCTCAATTCACCAACACAGAGTAGAATCTAATTATCGTGAAAATGGTGTCTCAATGCATCAACCAAATACATATATATTCAAAAGAAAAGTGTTTGGCTTCCAAGAAATTTCAAGAACACAATTCTTTTCTCAAATAGGCTCAAGAGGGCTTCAAATGAATATTTATGAACAATATAAATGGCCCAAATAACATCAAAGACTGACTCAATCATCTATGTGTTTGCAAAAAAATTATTTCGATGTCAAATGAAAATCACAAAGTTTTATAGAAATTATAAGTCTCAAACTCACCACATCTCATGATTATTCTCTAAATTTTTCAAATTGATCGATTAACATGAATGTAATGCATGACCTTTCTTTTCAATACAAAAATTTTTCATCATTGGCCAATTCACAATAAAAAATTTATGAGTAAAACACTACAAACACACAAGCAAATAACTAAAAAAAATAATAAACACACAAAATAAATTAAATAAACAAACACACAAAAGAAAATAAACACACCAAATAAAATATAATAAAACACAAAAATAAAATAAAATAAAATAAAATAAATCAAATCTCCCCCAAACTAAAACATGTGCATCGTCCTCGATGTAAATAAGCATGAAAATTAGGAGAATACACATACCCTGGGCAACGACCGTCAGTGGTCATCGCCATCATCATCATCTTCATTATCTTGGGATGGTTGGAACTCCGGCGGGTGGTATACAGGTGGCCACTGTGGAGGAGGTGGAAATGGATGTCCAGAAGTTGAAGCAGATGGAAATTGCTGAGCCAAGACCGATGTGAAATCCATCATGTATCCCATAAATGTGTCGGTCCTAAACCGAAACGCATCCATTTCTTGGCATTGAATTCTCATATCTTCTTCCAACTGGGTCAACCTATCTCTCCTATGCCTTTGCTGCGGTTGTGGTTCTTGCGCTTGAGCCTGGGCACGTCTCTCTGCAGCCCTCCTGTTGAAATCCCTTTCAGCTCTGCGTGCTGCAGCTTGGTCATTTCTGACTGCCCCATATGGTTGGATTACCATGATGACATTTTTAGGCTTTAACAATTCTTCAGTCGTTGTCCAAGTCACTCCCGCGTTTTGGCACAATGAAGTGATAAGAGAAGGATGGAGTAAGCCACTAGGAGAGTTACCTCTTGCATAATCAAGTATCGAATGCTGAAGCAATTGACCTAAATCAATTGCCTTTCCTGTCATAATGCAATAAGTAAGGATAGCCCTCTCCTTGATGACGGTGGTGGTGTGTTCGGTCGGCTTAATTCTAGCAGAAATAAATGAATACCAATGTTTGGCAACATCTTTGAGATCAGACTTAGCTGGGCTGACATGCACATCATCCCTCATTCTCCACTCCGCTCCCTGTATGCAAATTGTTTGAAGAATATCGTTATAATCAACATGCTCATACATGTATTCTTCATATTCATCGTGCATTACATGAGGGATACCATATAACGTATTGATCGTATGTCCATCAAAGGCAGCCATTTTTTCTCGCACAAACACCGTCAATTGATCATACCTAACCTTGAGGTTAGCATAAAACTCTCTCACCAATGAAATGACAGCATCTTGTGGCTGCCTGCCAAACTCCACCCAATTTCGAGCAGTAAGCATTCGTCCAATTTCGGAATGAGGAAAACTCAAATCAAATCCCCTTTTTTTTACAATGCTTTTATTTAAAATTTTTCCATAGTGCTTCTCCGCCTTCTCATCCCAAAACCTGCTCGCATCGTAATTTACAGATGATGAAGATGTTCCCTTTGACTGTTTTTTTCTTGGAGGCATTGTATCGAACACCTTTCAATCAACAACTTCTCCTCAATTCAATTCACAAACTTCAATGATTCTAGCACTCCCCCAAACTCAATACAAACAATATCCACACCGCAACAATTTACCCAACAATCAATCAACAATATCCACAATATCAATAATGTACTTCACTAAATGAAATTTCCTTCCATAGCCACTAACACCAATATTTTCGAATTTTCAACAATTATGCAATGGATTTTCTCACCTTGAGTGTGTTGAAATATTTCTTGAAGAACAAAATCAAAGCTCCATCAAATTCTTGAAGAAATTTTCGAGCCCCCTTTCAAACCTAGTCAAACCCTAGGTTTGGTGTTGATTTTTGTGGAAAGAAAGTGATATTAGATGGAATGGGTGAAGCTATTTAGGTTGGAGTGTTAAATTTGTTGAAGGAATAACAAAAATTGGTGTGAAAAGTGTGTTCTTGAGGAAGGATTTCGAAATGGAGGAGGAAATATTTGAGATGTGTTCTTCGATTATGAAGATTTCTGCCCAATTCTGTGTTTAAAACCATCGACCGCGGGTGCGGTGCTAACAGGACCGCGGGTGCGGTATGCTCTCGATTTATTTTTTTATTCCAGGTTGCGCGACCGCGGGTGCGGTGTCCACAAGACCGCGGGTGCGGTATGTCTTCGGGATTTCTATCATAATGCGATATTGAACGACCGCGGGTGCGGTGTGCTCGTACCGCGGGTGCGGTGGTGTTTCGGCATTTCTTGCATTATTCATCATTTCAAGACCGCGGGTGCGGTACAGGTAGCACCGCGGGTGCGGTGTTGCTTCGGCACACGTAGCGCGGGTGCGGTGTCCATGCGGCCGCGGGTGCGCTCCTGCTTCGAATTTTCTTGTATTTTGAATGCACCACAAGCGCGGGTGCGGTGCACATGAGACCGCGGGTGCACTCCTGTTTCGTCAAAATTATTTTTTTCTCAAATTTTCAGTCCTGAAAAGAAAACAATTGGGATTCATTAAATTTGGGAAGATATAAGCACACACTATATTAAAAATACACAACCAAAAATAATCATGATACAAAAAATAAAATCAAAACCGAAATCAAAATGCAAAAGAGAAAAAAAAATTTGGGTTGCCTCCCAATAAGCGCTTGGTTTAACGTCTTCAACCTGACTGTCAATTGTCTGATCAGTTTGGTTCGCTCAGCTTGACACTGTTGATTTTCCTGACTTCAGTCCCATAGTACGGCTTAACTCGCTGCCCGTTCACCTTGAAAGTCCTCCCATCACTGCATTTTAGCTCAATCGCCCCATGAGGGTACACTTTCTCCACCAAAAATGGTCCTGACCAACGCGATTTCAACTTACCAGGAAACAACTTCAAACGGGAGTTGAATAATAGTACTTATTGTCCTGGTTTGAGCTCCTTTCGTACAATGAGTTTATCGTGCCACTTTTTGGTCTGTTCTTTATAAATCTTTTCATTTTCGTATGCATCATTGCGGAACTCCTCCATTTCATTTAACTGTAGTTTTCTGCCATCGCCAGATGCTTTCAAGTCAAAGTTCGACTTCTTAACTGCCCAAAATGCTCGATGCTCCAATTCCAGCGGCAAGTGACAGGCTTTACCGAAAACCAACTTATAGGGAGACATCCCAATAGGCGTCTTGAACGCGGTCCTATAAGTCCACAATGCATCATCCAACTTTATAGCCCAATCCTTACAGTTTGTATTGACAGTCTTTTCTAATATTTGCTTGATTTCCCGGTTGGATATTTCAGCTTGTCCGTTCGACTGAGGATGATATGCTAATGCCACTCTGTGCTTTACATTGTATTTAGCCATCAGTGAGTTGAAAATTTTATTGCAAAAGTGCGTACCTTCGTCACTTATGATGGCTCTCGGTGTTCCAAATCTGGTGAAGATGTTCTTGTGCACAAAATTAACTACAACACGAGCATCGTTAGTACTGGTGGCGATTGCTTCCACCCATTTCAAAACATAATCTACAGCTAATAATATATAAGATTGACCAAAAGAAGGGGGAAAAGGTCCCATGAAATCTATGCCCCAGACATCAAAAAGTTCCACTTCCAAAATATTTGTCAGTGGCAATTCGTGACGCCTAGAAATGTTTCCTAACCTTTGGCACCTATCACATGATTTCACTAAGGTATAGCTATCCTTAAATAAAGTAGGCCAGAAAAAACCTGATTGCAATACCTTAGCTGCTGTTCTTGTTGCTCCAAAATGTCCACCATAAGGTGATGAATGACATTGTTCCAGAATTTTGTTTGCATCTTCGCCATCAACACATCTCCTAATCACTTGGTCAGCACATCTTTTATATACACAAGGATCATCCCAAAAGAAAATTTTGATATCATGGAAGAACTTCTTTTTCTGATGGTGATTTAGATCTGGAGGAAGAGTACCACAAGACAAGAAGTTAGCTATATCAGCAAACCAAGGGAGTTTAGAATTTACCTCAAACAGTTGTTCGTCTAGGAACGACTCATGGATAACTCCACCGTCAGTTCTTTCTTCCAGCTCTAGTCGTGATAAGTGTTAGGATCGATTAGGGGGAGCACCGTTGAGCTACAATAGCTTGGTTCTTGAAATATTGAACACCGATGAATTAAATCGAGTTTGGTGTTCAAACCAAGCGGAAAATACTCGAAATAATCCTTCGTAGAAACCGATTAAATCTTTTGTAAACCATTTAAGATATATGCAAGTTGAATGAGTAAAAAGATTTTCGGTTGAAGCATTTTATCAAACACTTGGTATGCAATATTTTGGTATTTGAAGAACACAAAAAAAAAATGCTTCAACAATGTATATTTAAAAACAGTGGAGATGATAAGTAAATGCAATAAACAAATAGACACGAATTTGTTTATGGATGTTCGGAGATTTCAAACACTCCTACGTCACCCCTTCTTTCCCTTGGGAAGGATTCACTAGAAGACTTTGATTCATACAACTCTTTGTACAAACCCGATCCGGAAGGGCAGCACCCAACTAGAACTCCTAGCACTCAAGATTGTAGGCAGCACCTCATAATCAGCATATTGTTTAACGTCTCATATGCAAAGACTACATACACAAGTTTTACGTCTTTGTGCAAGACTCACTCAACTAATCTTTGAACTTCAACTCTCTTGTATATGTGTGAGTGATTGTGTGTGAGGAATTTATCATTTACAGTGTATATCTCAAGTGCATCCTCACACAAGGGCTTGTGCTCTCAACTAGCTGATTTCTTCATGCTAACTGCCCATGCTTTGAATCCTATTCCAAAGCTCTTGTTTGATCTTCAAGATGTTGTATTTATAAGCCCCAACAATGATATATACGTTAGACACAAGAATATGACCGTTTGAAAAGTTTCTGTACTGTTTCCGAGATTGCAACGGTCAAATTCAGCTTGCTGGGCATTTTCCCGATTGGTCAACTCTGGTCAACTAGTCAACTCAACTGGTCATTCAGTCGGACTGGTTTAGTTGGTCTGGTTCAGTTCCACTGGTTCAGTTGGACTGGTTCAACTGGTCTTCAGCTGGTTCAGTTTCAGCTGGTGTGCTGAAATCAGCCTAGCTGATTTCAGTTTGTGCAGAACCAGTAGCTTCATCGTCATTTATCAGCATCATCAGCTTCGATTCAGACTTTGACTTATTAGAATTATTTGTAGATCTTTGTCTTAGCTTTCCAACGCATACTGAATTGCTTCGTTCGATAACCGAGCTGAGATATATGACCAAAATACAGGCAGCTGCTCAAATACAACTGATTGCTGTTTTCGTGTGATCAGTTCGGTAATTGAGCGATCAGTTAGACAATGATAACATCCGATTTTGCCCAACTGACGTGAAGTACGATTTGTTCCAAATTGAGTTTTCTAATCATTCTAATTGGCAGGATTGTCATTTGGATCATCCAGTTGAGAGATATCGTCAAAACACCGAAGCTTGTGCAAAATTCAGTTTCAGCTTGCTTCTTGTGTTTGCAACTTCACACTTGAGTAAATTTGTTAGAAACACAATAACAAGTTTTGTTAACATCAAAATCAAGATTGCGAACATGAAATATTCCAACAATCTCCCCCTTTTTGATGATCACAAAACTTGGATAAACAATCAACACAACTAATATATTTCTCCCCCTTTTTGTGTGAATCAAAAAGTCATATTTTCAAAACATTTTAAACAAAATTTTCTCCCCCTCAATATTTAAAAATAATCTACTCATTAAAGCTATAATAAATTCTCCCCCTATATTTTAGAAATTTTGAAAAATGTAAAAGAGGAGGGATAACTAACCAATTTTCTCCATGGCTCATTTTCTGCTGCAGCACATATGCTCTGTCTTCAACAAATAAACTGTATTTTCTCGTGCATAATTAGGCTGCAAATTTTATACCGCTGTAAACCTCTACGAGTCTAGTTTGCAACGCAAAAAGCGGTTTGTCGTTTGGACACTCGAGCAAGGAGATATGCCATTTTTCCTACGGTCGCTGCAAGCTGCGCGAAAATTCAGTTTTGCATATATATGTGTAAAAAATCTGAAATTTTCGAATTTCAAACATCAAAATCAGTTTCAATGTTCTTTCAAGAACACCCGCTCTGATACCACTTGTTAGGATCGATTAGGGGGAGCACCGTTGAGTTACAATAGCTTGGTTCTTGAAATATTGAATACCGATGAATTAAATCGAGTTTGGTGTTCAAACCAAGCAGGAATGTACTCGAAATAATCCTTCGTAGAAATCGATTAAATCTTTTGTAAACCATTTAAGATATATGCAAGTTGAATGAGTAAAAAGATTTTCGGTTGAAGCATTTTATCAAACACTTGGTATACAATATTTTGGTATTTGAAGAACACAAAAAAAATGCTTCAACAATGCATATTTAAAAACAGTGGAGATGATAAGTAAATGCAATTAACAAATAGACACGAATTTGTTTATGGATGTTCGGAGATTTCAAACACTCCTACGTCACCCCTTCTTCCCCTTGGGAAGGATTCACTAGAAGACTTTGATTCATACAACTCTTTGTACAAACCCGATCCGGAAGGGCAGCACCCAACTAGAACTCCTAGCACTCAAGATTGTAGGCAGCACCTCACAATCAGCATATTGTTTAACGTCTCATATGCAAAGACTACATACACAAGTTTTACGTCTTTGTGCAAGACTCACTCAACTAATCTTTGAACTTCAACTCTCTCGTATATGTGTGAGTGATTGTGTGTGAGGAATTTATCATTTACAGGTGTATATCTCAAGTGTATCCTCACACAAGGGCTTGTGCTCTCAACTAGCTGATTTCTTCATGCTAACTGCCCATGCTTTGAATCCTATTCCAAAGCTCTTGTTTGATCTTCAAGATGTTGTATTTATAAGCTCCAACAATGATATATACGTTAGACACAAGAATATGACCGTTTGAAAAGTTTATGTACTGTTTCCGAGATTGCAACGGTCAAATTCAGCTTGCTGGGCATTTTCCCGACTGGTCAACTCTGGTCAACTCAACTGGTCATTCAGTCGGACTGGTTTAGTTGGTCTGGTTCAGTTCCACTGGTTCAGTTGGACTGGTTCAACTGGTCTTCAGTTGGTTCAGTTTCAGCTGGTGTGCTGAAATCAGCCTAGCTGATTTCAGTTTGTGCAGAACCAGTAGCTTCATCGTCATTTATCAGCATCATAAGCTTCGATTCAGACTTTGACTTATCAGAATTATTTGTAGATCTTTGTCTTAGCTTTCCAACGCATACTGAATCGCTTCGTTTCGATAAACGAGCTGAGAGATATGACCAAAATACGGCAGCTACTCAAACACAACTGATTGCTGTTTTCGTGTGATCAGTTCGGTAATTGAGCGATCAGTTAGACAATGATAACATCCGATTTTGCCCAACTGATGTGAAATACGATTTGTTCCAAATTGACTTTTCTAATCAGTCCAATTGACGGATTGTCATTTAGATCATCCAGTTGAGAGATATCGTCAAAACACCGAAGCTTGTGCAAAATTCAGTTTCAGCTTGCTTCTTGTGTTTGGAACTTCACACTTGAGTAAATTTGTTAGAAACACAATAACAAGTTTTGTTAACATCAAAATCAAGATTGCGAACATGAAATATTCCAACAATAAGTGATCTGCCACCTGGTTTTCACAACCTTTCTTGTCTTTGACTTCAAAGTCAAATTCTTGAAGTAGAAGTATCCATCGTATCAACATGGGCTTGGCATCCTTTTTGGCAAACAAGTAACGAAGAGCTGCATGGTCAGTGAAAACAGTTACCTTGGTGCCAATAAGATATGTTCTAAACTTGTCAAATGCAAACACCACTGCTAGCATCTCTTTCTCAGTAGTTGTATAGTTCTGTTGGGCTTCATTAAGTGTACGACTTGCATAGTATATAGCCTTGAACATCTTGTCTCGCCTCTGTCCCAATGCTGCTACCCACAGCATAGTCGCTAGCATCGCACATGAGCTCAAATGGCTCCTTCCAATCAGGCACTATCATAATGGGAGCAGAAATCAGTGCTTTCTTGATCTTGTTAAATGCCTGCAAACAATCATCATCAAAAATAAATGTCGAATCTTTCTCTAACAAAATTACATAAAGGTCTAGTAATTTTAGAGAAATCTTTGATATAACGACGATAGAACCCGGCATGTCCCAAGAAACTTCTGATCCCTTTCACATTCTTCGGTCGTGGGAGATTTTCAATTGCCACAACTTTAGCTCTGTCAACTTCTATTGCTTTAGCCGAAATTTTATGCCCAAGCACAATACCTTCTGGAACCATGAAGTGACATTTTTCCCAATTCAAAACTAAATTTTTCGCCTGACATCTCTGCAAAACAAGCATTAGATTTTGCAAACAGTGATCAAAAGATGAACCAAACACATAGATATCATCCATAAAAACCTCCATTATTTCCTCGACCATGTCAGAAAATATGGCCATCATACACCTCTGAAAAGTAGCAGGTGCATTGCACAGACCAAATGGCATTCTCCTGAAAGCAAATGTACCATAGGGGCAAGTGAAGGTAGTCTTCTCCTGATCCTCCGGTGCTATGACAATCTGATTGTAACCTGAATAACCATCTAGAAAGCAATAATAATGATAACCACCCACTCTATCAAGCATCTGGTCAATAAAGGGAAGAGGGAAGTGATCTTTCCTAGTAGCATCATTCAATTTCCTGTAGTCTATGCATACTCGCCAACCAGTCACTGGACGAGTTGAAATCAATTCATTATTCTCATTTCTCACTACAGTTATTCCCCCTTTCTTAGGCACTACTTGTACTGGTGAAACCCACGAGCTATCAGATATAGCATAAATAACACCAGCATTTAACAGTTTTAATACCTCAGCCCTCACAACCTCTTTCATTGTTGGATTAAGTCTTCTCTGATGATCAACATAAGGTGAATATGACTCCTAGCATCAAGATTTTATGCATACAAACAGTAGGGCTAATCCCCTTTATATCAGCAATTGTCCATCCCAAAGCAGATTTAAATTCCCTCAACACTCTCAACAATTTCTCTTTTTCAATACAAGTAAGAAAGGAAGAGATTGATTACCGGATATGTCGAATTTTCACCTAAAAATGCATAACAAAGGTGACTTGGCAATTCCTTCAATTCAGGGATATGCTTTTGGTACCTCTTTACTTGCATCTTCAAGTAGCTCTACATGATGCACATCACTCTTTTCTTTAGGCAGTGTATTGAGAGCTAGTATCTCATCTTGCACATCCCAATCACTTTCATCCAGTGCAGACGCCGATTCCAACAAACATCTTTCTAAGGAATCTTTCGTCATCCTACCTGCACCAACATGAGATACACATGAATCAATTACATCAATACTATTACAAGTACTTACCTCATTTGGTTCTTTGATTGTGTTGTAGATGTTGAACATGACTTCTTCTCCACCTACTCTCAATGTGAGCTCGCCCTTGTGCACATCAGTCAAAGCTTTTCCGGTGGCCAAGAACGGCCTTCCAAAGATAAGCGGAGTCTCCTGATCTTCTTCCATATCTAGAATGACAAAATCAGCAGGAAATATAAATTTGTCTACCTTTACCAGAACATCCTCCAATATCCCCCGTGGATATGTAAGTGATCTATCCGCCAGCTGCAGGGTAATAGTGCTAGGCTTCACCTCGCCAAGCTCCAAAGTCCTGTAAATAGAAAAAGGCAATAAATTAATACTGGCACCTAAATCACATAAAGCTTTATTGATTCTAGAACCACCAATAACACAAGGAATAGTAAAACTCCCTGGATCTTTGAGTTTCTGTGGTAGTTTCCTTTGGAGTATGGCGCTACACTCTTCGGTCAACTTAACTGTCTCGAACTCATGCAACTTCCTTTTCTTTGACATCACATCTTTGATGAACTTTGCATAGTTTGGCATTTGCTCTAAAGTATCAGCAAATGGAATGTTGATGTGAATCTTCTTGAAAATCTCCAAAAATTTTGCAAATTGATCATCCAATTTCTTCTTTTTGAACCTCTGCGGATATGGAAGAACTGGCTTAAATACCGGAGGTTGTTCAGCTTCAACTTCAGCTTTGGATCCCTTAGTTTCAACTTCTTCAACAGTTATCTCATTTTCATCCTTCTCTTTGGAATTTTTAACCTCAAGTTCTCTTCCACTTCTCAAAGTTACAGCTTTGCATTGCTCCTTTGGATTCACTTCAGTATTACTTGGGAATTGACCTTTATTTTGATCTCTCAATGCATTAGCCAATTGACCAATCTGTGTCTCCAATGATTTCATTGTGGCACTCATATTTCCTATGTGAGTTTCCATGCCATCAAGACGAGATTCAGTCCTAGCCATTCTTTTACTAGATTCAACAACAAATGTCCCAACTAGATCCTCAAGTGAAGGTTTTCCTCCCCCCTTTGATGTATTGAACCCCGGTGGAGGATTCAACACATTCTTATTATTAGCATATGAAAAATTTTCATGATTTCTCAAACCAGGATGATAAGTGTTAGGGGGAGGGTTACCTCGATATCCTCCGTAGCCACCAAAATTCCTATTGTTGATATAATGAGCCTCATCAGGAATATGTGGTTCTTCAGTAACAACCGATGCATTTTCAACCTCTGATGTACTAGCCTTATTCATTGCTGCAATTTGAGTTGTCAAAGCTGAAACTTGAGCGGTGAGTGATGTAATAGGATCTATGGCATAAATTCCAGCTTGCTTCTTTACTCCTGACCTCTCAGACGGCCATTGATAGCTGTTAATGGTCATCTGTTCAAGCAAATCATATGCTTGATCAGGTGATTTTGCAAATATCGTGCCACCAGCTGCTGCATCCACAGTGCCTCTTGTTTGTCCATTCAAACCATTATAAAACAATTCAATCTGTACCCAATCTTCAAAATCATGGTTTGGACACCTCCTCAACAACTCCTTATAACGTTCCCATGCCTCATATAATTGCTCAAAATCAGTCTGCCTAAAAGTACTTATCTCTATCTTCAACTGTGCAGACTTCGCAGGTGGAAAATATTTAGCAAGGAACTTGGTTGCTAACTCCTGCCATGTAGTGATACTCCCCAAAGGAAGCGATTGGAGCCATCCTCTTGCTTGGTCCCTAAGAGAAAAAGGAAACAAACGCAATCGAATTATATCATCAGAAACATCATTTATTTTTACCGTATCAGTAATTTCAAGGAATGTTCTGAGATATAAATGAGGATCTGCAGTAGCGGCTCCCCCAAACTGATTCTGTTGAACCATGTTTATCAATGCAGGCTTAAGCTCAAAGTTGTTTGCATTAATAGTCCCTCGTGCTATTCCCGAGTAATGAGCATTCAGTACCGCCTAAATGATCTCTGATGGGTATTGCAGGGGGTGGATTTTCATATCTCTGTTTTCAGCCATTGCTCGAATCTCTTCTCTTCTTGCCTTTCTTAATCTTCTTGCGGTTCTTTCGATTTCAGGATCAAAGATAAGCAA
Organism: Primulina eburnea; assembly: GCF_022965805.1. Lineage (NCBI taxonomy): Eukaryota > Viridiplantae > Streptophyta > Magnoliopsida > Lamiales > Gesneriaceae > Primulina > Primulina eburnea. The sequence continues at coordinate 22,476,615 of NC_133103.1, forward strand.
GTCAAGATTTTGCGATCTTCGCATGCACTGTCAAACAAAGATAAGACACAAATCAATGTTTAATGTATTACAATAAAAGCAGCTCTAAATTAAAATAAAGACTAATTGGTAACAATAATAATATAAATTTAAAATATACACTCCCCGGCAACGGCGCCAAAAACTTGTTGTGTGTTTTCTTAATTGCTTGCAAGTGCACAACGTCAAGTTTGTAATAAAATGTATTTTCAAGTACAAGTGTCGATCCCACGAGGAGTATGTATTTAAATGTATATAATGCTTGCAATTAAAATAGTCTCAATTTTATTTAAAAAAATCAATTAACAGATTTGTTTTCACCAATAACTAAATTGAAATAAATTTAATTATATTATAACACCAAACTTTTTATAACAAATAACTATGGAATAAAAGATCTAGAGGTCCGATTTCACGCAACTATCCACCATGTGTTATTTTGTGTAGCTATATTATAAATGTCCTTAGTATACCTTAGCCAAGAATTCTAAATTATCTACTCCCTCTCCCGAGTGCTAAGTAGATACTAATTATCTAACAACAGATTGTAACGTCCCCATCAACAATCTATAATTAAATAACACAATAAGCACTAAATTCTTTTAATGGCTTCAATAGCAATATATGTCCTCCCGAACTATATAAATACTATCGATGTATTTTTCCCTTTCTTGTTTATAAATTTCCTTTTCCAAGTAGATAAATTATAAACATAAGAATCATTCAAGATATGACCAATAAAATGAAAGCATTAAGATTGGAAAAATACAAATGAACAATAAGGAACTTATATAGCATAAATCATAAATCCCAACACATGGTTTCTAGTTTTGTTCCATCATTCCTCTAGAAATAAAAATTAGTTCATAATAAAAATAACACAACAATACATAAATCTTAAACAAGACATATCAAATAAAAGTAAAAATAAAGAAAGAAGAACTTAGAACAAGAGCTTGGAGTGCAATGAAATTCCTTTCCAAAAGTGTTCAAGAGAATTCTCAAGAACTTGATGAACTTGATCTTCAATCTTTCTTTGTAGCCTCCAATCCTTCCCTTGGCTCCTCAATGACCTAAATGATGAATAATAGAGGCCTTTTATAGTCCTAGACAAGTCTTATACGCAAAACATCAAAGTCAGCAACTCCCATGCGCAGCACACCAAAGTTTCAGAATTTCCTGGACTCTTGTCTATGCAGGACCGCGGGTGCGGTGTAAGTAGGACCGCGGGTGCGGTCGTGCTTCGCAACAAAAATCATTTTTCACAAAACTAAGACCGCGGGTGGTGCTTGACAAGACCACGGGTGCGGTCTTGCTTCGGCAAAAAATGTCCTTTGCACTTTCTAATTCATCAATTTATTACTCCAAATTCTCATTCTAAGCTTCCAAACTTCAATAACAAAAATAACAACAAATCACATAAAACCTGCTCAAGAATCACAAAATTCCAAGTTAAAAATAAGTAATAAAAGTACAATAAATTGCACTCATCATATAGATTTCATTATTGCTATTAAATCCTAAACCAGTTTTTTCAGTAACTGATTTTTGTAAACCTTGCATTTAGTCAGCATGACCGATGACTTGTTTAATGCTTGAATTAGATCAGTTTTTTTGAAACTTCATTTTTCAACTGCTGAATCAAAGATTTTTCTAAATCATTTCAGCTTTCTGCTTCGCAATCTCCCTTCTTAGACTCAACAATTCAACTGACTCATCAGTTTCAGTTTTGTTGTCTTGGGGATCAGTTTGCTTAGCTTTGGCTTTCTCAAATTATAGAGCAAGCTTGTGATACTCATTAACCATGTCATGCAGTGTGGAAATGATTTCTTCTCGTATAAGATCAGTTGAACTGAAATCAAATACATGTTCACTAGTTGATTCTAATTCTGCATCATTGGCCATTAAGCATTTTACTTCATCTTCATCACTGGAGCTGCTCAAGCTCTCAGACTCTAACTCTTCATTGTCAGTTTCTGCCCATTTGGATTTGTTTTTTTTTTTTTTCAGTTATGAGGTCCTCATGTTTCTTCTTGAATGATCTTTTATCATTCTTGAAAGGATCGGTTAGTAGGTGATATGTGTTTAGAAGGGGGGGTTGAATAAACACTCACTGATTATAAATTCTTTTCGAATATTGGGTTCAATTTAATGAAAAAGTGACACTCGGTATCTCGTCAATCGATAACAACCAGTATAACTGAAAAACAGTTGTGGAAGTAAACTGATTGAAAGATAGAATAACTGATAGTAACTGAAATAAAATGCACACGATTTTTTTCTGGATGTTCGGAGAATAGAAATAACTCCTACGTCACCCTTTCTATCACGAAGATAGGATTATCACTAAAAGACTTTGATCGAATACACACGTTATACTGACCCACTTCAGTTTGGACTTAACACTGTCAAACTGAAACTCTTAGTTCACAATAACTTTTACAGTGTGACTGAATGTAACACAACTGAATAAATCTAACAAAGATTTCAAAGTGCTAACAAGCTCGTAAATGTAGCCTTGATTGCTACTGATAAATCTGATAAGAGTCAGCTCTTGATATCTGAATACGAGTGGTGACTTTAGCAGAGTAACAGCAAGCTTGATTAGAATAGTAGATCGCGTGTTATTTTCTCAGCTGCCTTCTTCACCTATTTATAGGATTCTCTCTCAACGGTAATATTAAATAAAATTTGAATCTTTATATCCGTTGATTGCCACGTCGATATTCTCTGATAATCGTACATTTCAATCTCTGAAATGCAGAATTCCACTACTAGTTGCAGTCTGTTGTACTATTTGTCGGTTGTCGTTCTCAACTGATGACGTGTACAGCTGAGAGATCAGCTGAAAGATACTTTGCTGGAAATTTTTGTAAAGATAGAAAGTGTTTAAAATCAAGATTGACAGGGCTCTGATACCACTTGTTAAGATCAATTGTGTGAGTGAAAGTGTTTAGAAGAGGAGGTTGAAAAAACATTTTACGATTTTTAAATCTTTTCGATGGGGTGAATCAGTTTAGTGATACAATGAATTCGATTATCTTGTTGTCAATGTCAATTAGTTAACTTAAAGTGCGAAAATAAATTGAAATACAGATTGAATACTTTAGAATAAAGAACACAAAGATTTATGGATGTTCAGAGACTTCAAATGCTCCTACGTCACCCCTTCTATCTCAAGGATATAATTTTCACTAAAAGACTTTGATTAATTACAAAAGCTGTAATAACTCACTTCAGTTTGGTCTAAAGAGATCGAATATAGTAACAATAAGTGCTTGTGCTCGAAATATTTCCTGAACGCTATTAATATATTTGATAAAGCGTGAGCTTTTTGTAATTGAGAATGATTTGCTTGTTCTTGATCTTGCTGACTCGGTAACTTTCACTCTCTTCTTCTCATCTGATCTTCTCGACTATTATAGTGTAAGGTCCTAGGAATTTAATTCACGTAAACTGAATGCATGCAATCTAGGATTTTTATTTAAATTATATGTTTAATTATTTTTATGCATTTTCTGCATAATTGTTGCATGGTAGGATTTAATTCACGATAATTTTAAAAGTTCATGCACTAAGATTTTTAAGTTGCATTTCACGCTCGAACAATGACCGGAGAATTTTCAAGAAAATTATTTTTACTACACGATTAATTTTTATTAATTATTTTAAGATGTTTTTAAGTGTATTTTTCAAAAAATGAGATTTATTGTGTATTTTAACCGCATGATTTTAATTTTTAACGATACATAAATTTTATTGAAACAAGGGACTTTTTGAGGGTTCGGCTAATATTTTCAAAAACTTTCCAACATGAAATATTTTTCGGGAATATGTTTGGATTTAATGGGCCTACTTATAATTTTTTTGGGCTTAAAACTCTTTTTAAATTTTTAAAAGACCATTTAGGAACCATTATCTTATTAATCAATTAACTAATTAATACCTAAGGACCCACTAAACCTAAATTCACATTCCACCAACCAACACCTTCCCCTCCATCATCATTTCCTTTCGTTTTCAGACAACTCCCCTCAATTTCCTTCATTAGCAACCTCTAGGTGCCTCGGTTTTCAATTGTTCTTGCAAAGAAAATTCTCCGGTGATTCCCCGTACTCACCTCTTCAACCTTCTCGCATAAAAGTTCAGCAGGCATGCTTGTATTTTTCTTCCTCATCACATACTCCATTAATATACTGATATGAATATGGTGTACGTAAATGTCATGATTTCATACATACTTGCATTTTCGGTGGTTCCTTTTTATGAAAAGCATTGTAAAGTGCTCCCATCTCACGTGTTTTATGGATTTGTTGCCAAGGGATGCCATGTTCTTGCTGTAAAGGGGCTGAGCGAAGGGGGTAAGTTGTTTTCCTTTAAGCTGGTGTCGCAGGTCTGCTTGGTGATGAGGGATCCGAGGGTTTGGGGTTTGAGTTGGGTTGAGTTCTGTTGAGCAGGGGCTGAACCACTCCAAGGTTCGATCCAAGAGGGTCCAACCGAGGCTAGGGGAAGTCCACCACCTGCTGGTTTAGTCCATAGAATCACGTGGAGTCGAGGATATTAGGGTTGGTTGCAGGTGAAAGCGTGAGGTGTTCCTCGGTCCTTAGCGAGTTACAGCATTCATGGGGTTGTAGGTTAGGTTCAAGGGGGTCCAGTAGGGTCCTATGGTGGTTTAGATGAGGTCGAGTCATGGCTGGTCCACTTGGTTTTGGGCTAGAGACGAAAACTCGGGGAGTTGCTACGCATAGAAGTTCGAACAAGTGATGAGAAATTTTTCCAACAACATATGGGTCATGGCCGAGGGGTCTAGAGGTCTGGTCTGGATATTTTAAAGGTTTTTTTTAAATGTTTATAAGGTGTGGATTCAGATTAAAACCGGGACCTCAGTCCAAGTTTTAAAACGAATCGGTTAAGCTTGGTATTGAGCTCGAGTTTACATCTAAGAAGGGTTTTAAACATGATTTGGGATATTTTAAGGAGTTTGGTAAGCTTCGGGTAAATTTTGGAAGTTCAGGGATAAAACGGTAATTTTTGGGTTTCCGAGGGAAAATTGTCATTTTGCACCCGGGGTGAGATTTTAGTCATGGCAGCACCCTGAGCACATTTTATCATGTTTTAAATGTTTATGGATCATGTTTATGATTTTTTTTATGAAATTATGGTAAATACTATGCATGCTTGGTTTAAAGGAAAAATTACGTATATGTATGTTTTATTGAGTGGTGAATATGATGTTATATTTGAAGGATGAGAATTGGTTATGACTGACGATGTATATGTATACGATGACATGAGATATGATGAGCTGAGGCCAAGGCTCAGTGGACGGGTAATGTTGTCGCTGATGTCCCCACCGTTCGGTACCGTGGTTATACGCAGATGGATCCATTGATAGAGCTGATACGTTAGAGCTGATACTGAAAGTCTCAAATAATGATCTGAATTCATTTAAATGAAAATGTATACGTATATGATGACATGAGATGACATGCTTCATGAGATGACATGCTTTGACACGATATGATTTTACACGACAAGTTTATGTTCATGCTTTTAAGTTCATGAAAGATATGTTGAGTATGATATTTTTCATTGTTGTGTGCTATGTATATGTACTTGATATTCATGGTACATGGTGCGTTGAGTTTTTAGACTCACTAGGAGTGCGTGATACAGGTGAGCCTGAGGATGAGGGGACTGGAGGTGCGGAACACTGAGTTGGCAGACCTGGTGCGGTAACACGACCCGAGGACCGCACGATTTTTCCGCATATTTATTTATGAGATTTGAGAGAAGTTAAATATTTTATATACGTTGAGGATATTATGATTTTTACTCCTTTACATTTACGTTTGATGTTTGTTATTTTAAACTGTGATATTTTTATTGCCAAATAAAGACGATTATTTTAAATGTTATTTTGTAATGGCAAGCTTTTAAAAAATATATATATATATATTCACACTTTTTAAAATGAGTAGACGTTTCATATAGGCTTTGCTCCCAACGGTAATACTGAATGCGTTTAAATGTCATATATTTGGTGATTTTCCTGAGTAGACATGCTATCATTCTTCTGACAATCGTACACTGTGGCATTCTGATATACGGTGCTCCCACTACAAGTTTCAGTCTGCTCATGTGAAAATTGTCGGTTGTTGGCTACACTCTTTAACTGATGAGATGTCAAGCTGATTTATCAGTTGACTCTATAGCTGATTTGATGAACTGACTATGTAACCACTAAAAAAAAATGCCCTACAACAACGGTTTTGACAACCAACCGTTGTCATAGCCCTTTTAAAACTGTTGTTAAAGCCCCTGTTGTTAAAGGCTTCGCTTAAAGACAACGGTTTTTCACCATTGTTGTAGCTACAATTTGCGACGGTTTTTTAAAAACTGTTAGATTTAAAATTTGCGACGGATTTATGCAAAATCGTCGCTAAATATTTATGCAAAACCGTCGCTAAAATTAGCGACGGCCTGCATGAACTTCGTCGCTAAAATTAGCGACGATTTTTTTCCATGACTTCCGTCGATAATATTTTAGGGAAAAAAATCTTACTATACTAACAATATTCTTGATCTTAACTAACACTTAAAAATTTACCACAAATTAAAGCGAAAAATTTAATCCTAAATAGAAAATAAAATCGTGTAAGAGATAAAAATTTTAAGTGTTGTGATGTGGTTAAAATGTGTAAGAGAGAAAATTTTAAGTGTTGTGAGGTGGGTGGAGAAAATGGAACGAAAATTGTGGTATTTATAGAGAAATTTGCGCCGGATTTAGGTAAAACCGTCGCGAATTATGGCGATATTTTCAAATTTTGAATTTTGGCGATGGTTTGACTAATAACTGTCGCTATATTTCGCGACGGTTATACTAAAACTGTCGCTAAAAGTAGCGACGGTGATACTAAAATTGTCGCTAAAATTAGCGACCGTTTTAGTATGACCGTCGCTACGTTAAAAAATGCGACGGGTCCAATTTTAACAATCGCTAAATTTAGCTACGGTTGGTAGCGAAATCGTCGCAATTTTGAAATAGCGACGGTTTCGATAAAACCGTCGCTAGTTTGGTTCAAACAACACACCAATCGACAACGGTTTTAGAAACCGTTGTCGATTATCTAAAAAAATACGCTAATAAACAACGGTTCATCGAACCGTTGTCATAAACGTTCAAAGACAACGGTTTTATAGAACATTTGTCATTGATCCTAAAAACTGTTGTCTTTGACCCCCAAAAGACAACGGTTTTATAAAACCGTGTCTTTTGCTTAAGAAAAGGCTCTACAACAACGGTTTTCACTAAAACCATTGTCAAAAGTCTTTTAAGAACAGTTTTAGTATAAACCGTTTTTGTATGTGTGTTGTTGATTAAGAAATTTCTTGTAGTGAATTGATCAGTCTTAACTGATAGTTCAGCTTGCTAGACAGCTTGAGTTAGCTTTAATCAACTCAGTTGTCTTCGATTGTTTAGCGCATTAATTATCAGTCGGTCAACTTCAGTTCAAGTCATTTCAGTTCAGTTACATTCAGTTGAGTTGATAAGTTCTGTATTCATCAAAAGCTCAATTTGTCAAACTCCGAAATTCTGATTCCAACACAAACATATATTAAGGAAGTTCCACATAATCCGGGAGATTGTGTGTAAAAGAGTAGTATCAGTAGAGATAGTCTTTGCAGATACGTTGATGACACAGTGAAGAATCCCCTACCAGGACCATTGTTTGAGAAGCATCGTGAATAAATGAGCTTGAAATCTATGGGTAGTTGGCTATATGGCAAGTGTCAGATTATTAAAGTAGGTGTCCAGCGAGCCAAAATGTGGCTTGAACTTTAATGACTCTTATGAAAAAAATCTTAATTTTAATAATATTTTGCGATTTTATCCAACTATAGCATTTACTTTATCTGTATACTCATACAAGCTGTATAGAAAAAGTCCTTGAATAAACTATAGTTACCATGATGTCTGCCTCTCAACGTAAGATCATGAAACTCATTAGGAAGCATATCGTATATTCTAAACATGTTCCTAGTCGATTCAGCCGTCTAAAACAAAGATAAAGATCGCTTGATCTTGAGATTAATATCTGTGATATAAACACCATGTTTCATTGGTAAGCGTATAGAAATATCCGTTCATACAGATGAGTGATAATTAGATAATGCATTGAACAACTCTCCAACAGACTGTCCAAGTGGTTATAACTTATCGAGTGGAATAGTATGTGGTTATGGTTGTACATTATTAGTCATTTACCCAGGATAACGTAGAGTTTCTACGTACTAGCATGTACTTTAATTCATTTACTAACTTCATTAAGGGTCATCAGGTGGTGAGGCTGGGTGTAGTTTCAAAATACGCAATAGCCGGGGATTCATCGCTTGCCTAGGGTGAAGATATCCTATGTGATCTCATAAATTAATAGTACAAGAAGTATATGGCCAGAACATGACACGTGCTTTCGGGAAAATGGTTTTTCTAGTTGCACATACGATGTCACTATTATTACTCAAAGATATATTAAATCGTTATCGAATTAATTTGCAACTCTCGATATACCAATGGTTGTAAATTCGATTGTGATATATGAGTTGAAGAGACTGAACTGTATACTAACCATAACTTAAAGTTCTTGCAGGTACTAACAGTGATACTTAGGAGATCACGTATCGATGCTACTAGACGCTTTTATCATGATCCGATAGGTGAAATCAGACTTGAGTTCTGACGTAATTGATCAAGTTGTTGATAAAAAGAATGATGCTAATTAGTATTTAATTCTGTGTTCTCAATTAAATAATGCAAAAAATATATCAGTGGAAAATTTTGTCATTCGAAAATTTCATTTTTTATTATACGAACGAGATTTGTACTCTCGATACATCAATAGCATCTGAGTCGATCGGATTATAATGAGTTCATAATTATTTATTTAGTAAATTTGAAATATACTAATTAAAAAATAATAGTAGTAGTAGTCACTACTATGTACAAGATTCTGATAAAATATTTTATAGAATTGATCAATTAATTAATAGTTATTTTAAAAATTAAATAATTGTTATTTAATTTATATATATATATATATATATATATATATATATATATATATATATTATGCATTATCAAGAGTTGACTTTGCATTATATTTTCAAAAAAAAAAAATACTGCATGATAATTTTAAATAATGGAATTACACTATCCTAATTCAAGTAAGATTCCAGATTTGATATGGAATCAATCTTATAAATATTCATTAAGAGTTATATAAAATAAATTTTTTCTGCTATCCTATATTTTGGAGAAATTATTTTTTGCCACTTTCTTCCACCGTACCGCCGCAAAAACGTTGTCGGATTTCTGAAATTTCGGCGATCCAATCTCGATGCAAACTTCGTTTAGATATTTAGTATGATTTATATGAAGAACAAAATTTCTAATGGATGACTTGATTTGAATATCGAAGAAGGAGGAAGATCCGTTCGTAGCGATTTAAAAAAAAAAAAAGTTATCACTAGCTTAAAAACAGGAATAGTTGGCGCCGACTTTAAATATCAAAGTTAAATCAGATATACACACTCTATGAATGTTTTAAATCTTATGACGCACAAGGAACAATTTGAACCTCAAAATTAAAATATTTAAACTTCCGTTGCATTTTGGGTGCGAGGAAATAGTACACCAACACAGAGAACATAAGTATGGGTTACATTTATGAAACAGTATAGAACTGAAACAAAGTTGATTAACACCACAAGCATTATAGAATTATTGTAGACTTCATATAGCAAAAATTTATCTCCAGAAACTTATGCATCAGATATGCCGGAGACAAAAATTATTGCACTTCTCGATTCGTGGAGAAGCTCCGGGCGGGGTACAGAATCCCAAAAAAGAAGTAAAAATGCTCGAGTGTTTTTGCATTAAAATCAAGAAATGAAGCGTGAAGTACGCCATCTTCACATTCCTTCTGCTTTAGAGATCTGTGTTAACGCCTTAGCTATCTCTTCGGCCTTCGCCCCTCCACTTATGTAAGCTATAAGTGGGCTGTCGACTGGAACTATATCTTCTCTAAGGTAACCTCCTGCAGATCTTAGCAATTCTTCCGAACCTTTTTCCACGACCCCTTTCATTATCAAGGTCTTGTGCGTCCCGGCAATCAGTTCTTCATAATCCGTGTCTCCAGTTTCACCAAGAATCACACACATGTTTGCCACGTTTAATCGCCAGCGGACAAAAAGATACCTATCGATTGGAAGCCACGAAGGAAAACACTAACAAAGTAAAATATAGAATCTAAATTATCCAGTGCAGATTGCATGATGATTTCACAGAAGCGCCATAAAATTAAACACAAAACACGGAAGAATCATGGTTTTGGTTCATGAGAGCAGGTTGCTGCTATAATGCAAATTTTGCAATATAGGTAAAATAATATGCTTCATTCAAAAAATTGCTGGAAAATGAATTTCTCGAAAGCCATCTTCAAATTGGGAGACAATCAATCAATATCATGGAGTTGCAACAGTAACAAAAGCAAGTCTAAAAGTTTGATATCAAAGAAGTTGGAACACAAGCATAGGCGTTCTGAAACTAGTAAAGAATTGTATAGCTTCCCATTTTTGAATAACAGTAACAACTACAAATCCATTAGAGGTCACGAGACATATATATAATCGAGATTTTAAGGCCAAAAACAATTTTTAATCAAGGATTGACAAGAACAAGACTTCAGAAATAAAGACTGGTGAAATTGTTGATTTCCCTACACATTTTGAGTTAATTTCTCGACCTGTTCAGAGCCCCTTATTTCATGTTTCAAAGTGATAGCTCTCATTTTCACCTCTTGCAAACTCATCTTTCTTTCCCTTGAAAGATATAAAATGATATGCTTGCAATTTGAAGCCTAAAGATCATGCTATTTGTGTGCTAAAGGATCGACACTGTTATTTTGCACAAATACTTTCTTGAAAATACTTCTTAAATTCGTATTTTTTTATGTTCTAATAAGGTATTCATATAAACAATTTTTGGTTTGTAAATGCATGTAAGAATAAAATGCGATCTATTTTTTCAGGGTAGAAAATAAACTTTACTATTTGAATGCAAGAATGGCTCCTAAGGATGGAAACAGTCGAGAAAGGCCTTTCAACACTTATGCAGGTGGAAGTTATAATATTATTAGGTTCTAATACCGGAAAGAAGTTTGATAGATTTTATTTTATTTAAAGATTTTTACATTCGTCAGCATGAAATACATATACATATAAATATCATATGTTAATAATAAAAAATAAAAATTTAATATATATAATCAAATAATATTTAAATAAGACATTATAGCTGCAGTAGATGTCAAACAAACTCAATCACCAAAGTTATAATCTCACAGTCTCTATAATCTATGTATATTTGATGCAAACTAACTTAAATAAAAATATGTGGTGTTGAATAATCCTTAATTTATTGTTTATTGTGTTTTATTTTGGTCCTTATATTAGAATTGTCGAAATCATAGATTTCTTGTGTTGAATTTATAAATTCTAGCAATCTTGATTTTGATGATAACAAAACTTTTATTGTGTTTCAACATATTTACTCAAATGTGAAGTTCCTAACTCAAGATAGAAGATGAAACACGAATTTAGCCAAACTGGAAATCTGTAGAGCTGCAGTGTTTCGATGATTTATTATAGATCAGTGATGACCAGACGCCAAAACAAATGAACAGAAAACTCAATTTGGGACAAATCGTATTAGGGTAATTGAAAACATAGTTTGTTGGTAATGCAACCAAAGTTCCATATTGAAAATATATAAGAAAGATCACAAGTTTATTAGATTGAAGATATTTTTATTGGTATGAGAAATCTATGAGAGCTTAAGCTCAAAGTTTAACAATATTATATCATCGTGGACACAAGGAGGTTTTATCGTTCAACATGATTTATTAATATTAATAAACTAGATTGTTAATAAAAAAAGTTGACCGACCATCAGATTCTTTTATTGTAGTTACAATTTCTTTTAACATTATAATTATTATTAATTTTGTTTAATATCTCTTGCCATCATTAGGCTTTAATTTTAATTAATTACTATTGAATTTTTTTGTTTGTTATTAATAAATTGGAGCATATATAAACATCAAAATGGCTTCTTCTCTTTTTCCAAGAATACACTCCACCTATTTACTAGAAGTATAAGTTAATTTGCTTGGATATGTTGGAATTCGACAACATACATTGACAAATAATTAACACATGATTTGAGTTAGTAAAAAATGGTTGGTTTGATTACCTAGAAATATTCATTCATTCTTCATTTCGAAATAACACCAAAACACAAAATCCTCTCTCATCTATAATCATAAGTGTCGAAGTGAGAAAAAAGATTTAATGTGAGATTTCTTAAAAAGTCTTTATCCTTAGAATGAATATGATTAGTGAAGAGACAGTGAGTGTTAAAATCATAGTATTCTGAGTGAAATACTTTGTATTCTCAATTCTCTTGTCTTCTTTGTTATTAATAAAGTAGCGATCTTTTTGAAAGGTTTAGAGTCAACGTGGCCCAATCTCGAGATGAACCACTTATTCATTGTTGATTGTTGATATTACTTATGATGTTCCGCTGCGATGTTATCTTGTTTATTTCCCTGATATCCCAACAACTGGTATCAGGGCGAGATTCTCAAATACTATAGAATGTCCTCATATGCTTTGTAGTTGCAGTTTACTCTGAACTTCCACATCAGAAAAAGATTTCTAAACAGTATTAGGAAAGAGGTTCTTTTGTATTAAGACTTTGACGATTAATTCATTGGTAGCAGTCACAAAAATGGAGGTACGCACAAGCAAGATTATTAGCCTTAATAACTCTAATTATCAACTTTGGAAAAGTAAGATGAAAAATCTTCTATTCGTCATCAAGATGCACCTACCAGTGTTCACCGAGACTAAACAAGATGATAAAGCAGATGCCGAATGGAACTTTGAGCACGAGCAAGTCTGTGGGTACATCCTACAATTTGTCGATGACAAAGTGTATAGTCACATATGTAACGAGACACATGCTCGTACGCTTTGGAACAAGTTGGAGATACTATAAGCCTCCAAAAGTGACAACAACAATTTGTTATTTGAGCAAATTTTCCATGTTCGATACAAAGAAGGAACTCTGGTCTTAGATCATAACGAGATTCAAGGATTCATAGAGCAGTTATCAAGTATGGGCATAAAACATGATGATGATTTTATAGATCTGATTATGCTAGCTTCATTACCAGAGTCTTGGGAGACTCTGAAGGTATCACTCACGAACACAGTACCGAGAGGAGTCGTGAGTATGGATTTCATCAAGAGCGGCATCTTGAATGAAGAGATCAGGCGGAGATCTCAATGATCCACTACCTCAAAGCTCAAAGTCAGATGTTTTGGTTGTTGAGTCAAGGGAGAGAAGCAAGATCAAGAAAAACACAAATCAGAAGCCAAGAAGAAGCAAGTCATCGGGGAGATATACCAACATAAATTGTTATCGCTGTGGAGAAAACAGACATATTAGCCGGCAACCGAAAAACAAACATGAAACCGAAGATGAGCAAACAAACGCCATTGATGAATTCAATGTTGTTCACGAGCTAGAGTAGGAGTCCGTAAAGTTGGAAACTCGAGTAAATAGTTGGGTGATCGATAGTGGAGCAACAGTCCACGTCACATCTCGCATCTCGCTGAGAATTCTTTACAACCTACACAGATGGGGACTTTCGTCTGGTCAGGATGGGGAATAACAACTTATCCAAAGTCGTGGAAAAGGGAGATGTGAGATTTTCTACCATGGATAGCTCCACACTGATCCTGAAAGACGTCAGGCATGTGCCAGATATGTGTTAAGTCTGATATCGGTCGAAAGACTCGATGAAGAATGTTTTTGCACAACCTTCCGAAATGGGGTATGTAAGATTTCAAGAAGATCATTTGTGGTGGCGAAGGGATTAAAGATGTCAAAGTTGTATGTAGTTCAGCAAAATCATTCTGAAGATGTGTACTACGCAGGGGAAGAAAACTCAACAGAGTTGTGGCACCAATGTCTTGGCCACATAAATAAAAAGAAACTTACACGCTTTGTGATCAAGCAAGTTCTGCCAGGTATAAAACAGGTTCATATGAAATAATTCATGAACTGTTTAGCTAGAAAAAAAAACATAATATCATTCAAAAGTTCACCTCCTTGTAGAAGCGAAAAAATTCTAGATCTGGTGCACTCAGATCTATGTGCTCGGATGACATTATCGCTCAGAGGAGCGAGGTATTGGGTAACTTTTATCTGTGATCATTCTCGAAAAATTTTGATGTGAAAACTCAAAACCAAGGACCAAGTTGCGGAAACATTCAATAATTTTCTAAACTTGGTTGAACGACAAGCATGCATAAAAGTCAATTGTATTGGAACAGATAATGAAGGAGAATACATTGAAACATTTGATGAGATATGCAAAAAGAACGGAATCAGACATCAAACATCACCAACAAAGAGACTACAACTCAAAGGATTAGCTGAGAGGAAGAATAGAACTTTGGTAGAAAGCGTTAGAAGCTTGCTCTCACATGCAAAGTTGATTAAGGAATTTCGGGTAAGTCTGTGGTTGTTGGTGCATATATATTGAATTGCTCATCTTGTGTTCCTCTCAATTATGATGTCCAGAAACATGTGTGGCAAGAGAAAAAAGTTTCCAATAATCATTTGCAAGTATTTGGCTGTGTTGTTTATGTTCATACCAAAGGATGAAACACTGAAGTTAGATGTCAAAACAAGACTTACAGGCTATGGTTGTCACGCCCCGAGAATCGAGATGTTGGTGACATCCGACATTGTTAATCAAGTAACAATAAGCCTCGTAGAAAATATTCAAATACCAGTCTATTTCATAAAATTCAACTTACTTTACTTATAAAGAAAAATGCCCAAGAGATTCTTTACAAAAGAAGTACAAAATTTGTGAAGGAAAAACAAAGCAATACTGATGGGCTCTTTACTTGAACTTCCTCCTTCTGCTTCTTTGCCCCAAAATTGCTCCTGCTCTCTTTCTTCAACCTTTCTTCTTTTTCATCTGGGAAGAACGTAAGGGGGTTGAGCGTTTTGAGAAACACTCAGCAAGTGGGGCCGATCGAATACCAGAAAACATTTGATACATATCATTTTAAAACCATTTTTTTGTACATTGCATAATATTTCAGAGCCGAATGAACAGAAGGAAAGGTTAAATATATCAGACATAGAACAAATCAGAACATCAAATTAGAAATTTCAGAACAGAAACTTATCAGATCTTATCAGACAAACAAATTATAATGGTCATGGGCTATCCTTGATTTTGGGCTTCCTCTGGAGTCTTTTCCTGTAAATGGGTTCCCTTTGGGGCCTTTTCCTGTAAGTGGATTGCCTTTGGGGCCTTCCCCTATAGACATGCTCCATATGGGGTCTTTTCTCCCACAGGCTTTCCCGATGCATCATTATCAAACTCAAAACAGCTAACGTATCATTCGGAGATGGATTAGTTTGAACAGAACGACACCAACATAGAATGAAGCGGAGGGACATAAATGAACAAATGGACGGAACGAAACGATTTGAAGCGAACTTAGTAAAATCAAATTCAACATTTATATAAAACATGCATTAGACGAACGTATTTTGAAACATACATAATCTTTAAAACATATATAACCAACTTACATTGTTCAAACAAAAAAATCAAATCCTCATTGGGCGACAACTTCGCTTCCATCGATCGGTCCTTCTCACGAACTTTGGACAACACTTAGTTGATCCTTTGAACAAAGTTTTGAGCTGTTTCAGCAGCACTTTGGCGCATTTTGTTGTGGCACGAAATGACTGCACGAACCCTTCTTCTCTTCCTTCCCTTGGCCGAAATTTTGGAGTGAGATGAGAGGGAATTTGAGTGTGGTTTTGCTTCAACATATGAGGGTAATTATAGGTGAAAAAATGACCATTCCCTTGCCTTCATTTAGTCATTCATGCCCTTCGAAATGCCCAAGGATGATGGTCCAAGTAGCCTCCAATTGGTCAAAGATTATCCACAACCAGGGGTCACCTTAGTGCACTCAGTGGTCACTCCTTACACATTGATTATGTCCAACTCTTATCTCCTCCCATGACTGGATTTTTGTCTCCTTTAGGACAAGATTCAATGAGATTTCTTGAGCTGAAATTTTAAGCTTATTAGATAGGGGTTTCTTCCTCCGAGCGACGACACTTCAATTCTTACGGTTTTGCATTGCATCAGTTTCTTTTGAGCTACTTTTCGAGCTGAAAATTTACGTATATTGTGGAGTTTCTTAAATTAAAAGTTTTGGATTTCAAAGTAGGATTTTATTGCTTACGTGATTTACTTCAAAATTCCGGATCTTCACAATGGTGATGATCAACTTGGTTACAAGTTATATAATACAGATCTCAAAAAACCTATAAGAAGTCGTGATGCTATATTTCAAGAGAATGAATTTCTGGAGACTGTGGGAAATGAGAATTCTCGATTTGAACAAGATCTGGAATGGTGACCTTCAACAGTAAATCCACAACCGGTTGAAGGTGAAGAATTATAAAACGATCATGAGGATAATGATGAGATCTGTGTTCATAGTGAAACACCAACAAAAATTTCTCGTGGTAGCATGACCACACGTTTTGGAAGAAAAGTGTGCCCCTCAACCAGATATTCCTCAAATGAATATATCATGCTAACTGACGGAGGAGAACCAGAGATCTTCGAGAAAGCTATTACGAGTGAACACAAGGACAAGTGGATGGAGGCCATGCAAGATGAAATGCCATCATTGTATGAGAATGAAACATTTGAGCTGGTGAATTTGCCGAAAGGCAAGAAAGCTTTGAAAAATAAGTGGATGTTCATGTTGAAGAATGAAGAATACAGTACTCAACCAAGATTCAAAGCTAGGATTGTCGTCAAAGGTTTTAGACAGAAACTTGGGTCGACTTTGACGAAATATTTTCACCCTGTGTTGAATATGACATCCATCTGGATTCGCTAGGATTAGCAGTTGAGCTTGATCTAGAGATGGAACAAATGGATGTCTAAATCGCATTCATTCATGGGGATTTGGAGGAATAAATCTACATGGAGAAACCAGAGGGATTTGCAGATAAGAGGAAAAAAGGCCTCATGTGCAAATTAAAAAGAGTTTATACGGTCTCAAACAAGCACCAAGACAGTGATACAAGAAGTTTGAATCAATGATAACTCAACAGGGATTCAAGAAAACCACTGTAAACCATTGTGTATTTGTCAAATATACCTCTGATGATGATTTGGTGGTGCTTCTGCTCTATGAAGATGACATGTTGATTATTGGCAAAGATGCTTTTGAAATCAAAGGCCTAGAGAAGCAATTAAACAATATTTTTTCTATAAAATACTTGGGGACGTCAAAAAGAATTATTTCCATGGAAATCCATCGAGACAGGCATGCCAATAAGACCTGATTGTCGTAGGAGAAGTATATTGAGAAGGTACTTCAGATGTTCAACATGGACTAGGCCAAAGCGGTTGGATGTCCTCTTGCCAACAACTTCAAGTTGAACTCAAAGCAGAATTCTATTACGGAGGATGAGGAAGAAGAATTGAAAATTGTCCCATATGCTTCAGCAGTTGGAAGTCTGATGTATGTCATAGTATGTACCCGACCAGATCTAGCTCATTCTGTAGGAGTAATGAACAGATTACTTTCAAAACTATGAAAGGAACATTACGCTACAGTAAAATGGATATTCAGATATCTACGAGGCATCTCTAAATATAGATTGAGTTTTGGAGGATCCAGAATTGAGCTTGTAGGTTACAGAGATGTAGACATGGCAGTAGATGTCGACTCCCGAATGTCAACATCAGAATACCTGATTACATTTGTAGGGGGAGCTGTGTCATGGCAGTCAAAATTGCAAAAAATGTGTAGAATTTTCAACCACTCAAGCGGAGCGGGGTTTATTGCAACAACTGAAGCATGCAAGGAGATGTTATGGATGAAAAGGTTCTAGGAGGAATTAAGTTTTGAACAAGATCAATACAAGTTGTTATGTGACACACAGAGTGCACTTCTTCACTTTGGAAAGAATCCTTCAATGTATTCAAGATCAAAGCATATTGATGTCCGCTATCATTGGATATGAGATGTATTGGAGAAGAAGTTGTTAAAGCTTGATGAAATTCACAAAGATTAAAACGGATATGATATGATGATCAAGACATTGCGGAAATGGAAGTTGGTATACTACAGAACTGTTGCAGGTCTGATCGAATTCACGAAATGTGCTTGAGGAGGAAAATTGCTAATATTCAAGCAACCATATTGGAATTCAACAACACATTTTGACTGAGTCAAAAATGGTTAGTTTGATTATGTAAGAAATGATGTTTTATTTTTTGTTTTCTTCCCTAAACTTCACCTATAAATAACCAACCATTTTTCATTTCAAAATCACACAAAAACACAAAATCCTCTCATCTACAATCACAAGTGTAGAAATGTGATAAATGATTTAGTGCGAGATTTCTTAAGGAGTGTTTATCTTGGAATGAATATGATTAGTGAAGAGAAAGTGAGTGTAAAAATCAGAGTGTTCTGACTGAAATACTTTGTATTCTCAATTCTCTTGTATTCTTTGTTATTAATAAAAAATGATTTCTTTGAGAGGCTTAGAGTGGACGTAACCTAATCATGGGATTAACCAATATAAATATTGGTGTCCATCTTATTCATTGTTTATATTACTTATGATGTTTCCCTATGATGTTATCTCGTTTATTTCTCTGATATCTGAACAAATATAACCTTTCTTATTTGAATTTATTGGATTCTGAAAAATATTATATTAACCATAAAGTACATGAAATTATATTATTATTTGGCAGCTAATAAATTTCCAGTTTTCCATTATGTATATGCCTTTGTATTTTTATGTACGTTTTGAATGGCCTGGTCAGTCAAATCAGTTATTTTCTTAAGGTTGCGTTTACTTTTCGGGATAGAATTGTGTAATATAACTTATAATGATTGAACTGATGGATAAATAATATGTTTAGTTTGATTGATTAAAATTGTGACTAAACTAAAAATCACATTTTGCCCTTTATATTTACGTTTATAGGGACCAATTATTTATCCTTACTCAAATTAAGGACGAATAATCATGTATAAATCCAATTATTAACGGGCCATTGAGTTTTAAAAAAAATTCATTTTGGTAGTAAGTAAACATCAGAGGAAATGACGAATAATTTTGTTTTGCTATACAGAAGAATTTTAATCACAACAGCTTTATTTCATTTAACATTATATTTGTAATTAATCAAGAAACTATATCAAAATATTTTATTAATTGAAAAAACTTGGCTCTTTTATTAACATTTTTATATCGTAGGGCCTCAGGAGCATGGTCTCTAATGTTGTAAACCGTGCAAAGCACATATATATGTATAAAAAAAAACGTTTCTTACCGTAGAGCCTGAGAGCGAGACGCAAGAAGTGGAACAACTTGCATTCTCGTGGAGTTTCTGCAATACATTAAGTGGCATCGGAGACCTCTCATTCTTAGTTTTTGCCTCATGTCGTCCACTTTTTTGGCCTACAAAATTGAACACGATGAGGAGACTTAAATAGCATACTTAAATCAAATTAGATTTATCACTTAGAACTCATGTATACCAGGCTAGGATCCTTTATCAAGTATGAAAGGCAATGGGAATTGCTTGACTTGGCGTCGTGTTCGATAGCAATGCAAGAATGACCCGATTTCGCATCTTCCGATGAATTCGTTAGTTTATAAATGGTTTTCTTTAAACCATCCGAACCCCACCGATAGTCAATATGTGATGCGTAATCTGGATCCGGATAAAGCTTTCCGTTCTCTTCAGTATAAGTACCTGGATAGTACACTTCACTCCCACTACCACAGATTAAAGCGTCAAAATCGTTTATTTTAATACCCCCGGACTTCAAGAATTCAGTCAATTCAGATATTGGTATAGCCGTTGACAAAGCAAATCCTGTCATTTTTGCACTCTGTGGATCCAACTTGTTTGCCTTAAAGATCTCTTGCATTATGTGGATCATTTTCTTAGCTGGAAATCCTTTGCTGTCATAGCAATCCAGTGCTATTACAACTAATTTACGGCGACGCCTCAACATTGGATACTTGCTTGGCATATCTGTCACTTTCTTGTCGAAATCAGAATCTTGTGCTCCAGATTCTGGCCTTCTCATTTTACTCAAGACTCGTTTGACTTGGTCTTGCAGCTCGGGGTCATAGGCAGCAGTAGTTGTATCGAGTGATTCATTTAATGATGTTTTTTCACCGTCGATTGAGAGCCTTAATGACATATCTTGCACGTCTTTCAGTGAATCATTCAGTGACTCCTCTGCTGCCAGTTCATCTGCAGGAGTGTTGGTTTGCCATTGTGGATGCCTCATACGACATGCTGCTATCCTGGTCAGGTATGTTCGACAATGTTCAGGCCATGAAAAGAGATGTATATTCTTCCAGCCATTCTTTCTACATTCATGCCACAAGTTCTTTTCCGACACTAACTTAAGCAGTGCATCAGCAATTGATTGCTGATCATGAGGATCCACGAGCAGACCATTGTTAAGGGCCTGTATTTCACAAAAAAAAAAATATACATTGTTGGCTTATCGAAACAATTTAAGTTTTAACCCCAGTTCGAAATTACCTGACACTTCTAAATTATTGCATTTGAAAGAGTTTATTAAGACTGGTTTTGAAAAGTTAACTTATTCAAGAAAGAAGGGTACTTTTTACCCGATGAATATCAACTGGACCGCCATTCTTAGTCGCTACCATTGGGAGTCCATGCGCAGCAGCCTACGCTTCCAGATTCAGATTTTTAAGAACTTAAATAGCAACGAGTGAAAATAAAAAAAAAAATTTATTCAAACAAACCTCTATTAATGTAAGTCCAAATGGCTCGATAAATGCTGGATTTATGAAAACTCCCTGTCATGTTGTGACACTATAAAGTTACTGAGGGTAAGCAATGAAATTTCTGAATACAATCCAGGAAATACAGCATCAAGTCAACCTTTGTTTTAGCAGCTAGACGATATATTTCTGGAACATCGATTTGCTTGTGGTGTTTAGGAAACGCTACTTGCCCATAAAGGTCATACTTGTCAATCAGCTTCAGTACCGTAGTGAGAACAGCAGCATTTCCCCCACTCATCTCGTCTATATCATCTCTATTTCCCATTATAAGAGTCTGTATATAGAATAAGTGAATGTTCAATGGAATTTTAATGCTGCAATCAGGCCCAAATCCTCTGTTACATTAGGTTCATGCACATAAAGTTTTATGTTTCCCAGATATTGTGATTTTGCACATTGCATGCAACGAGAATGTGAAAGGAAACCTTAAATGCGCTTTGGGATTCAAATTAACTGTTTTGGCTAACTTACAAGATTAGCGAGCTCTCGCAATGGGCGGCATTCTCCAAATGCTTTCAAGAGAGTGGTTAAATTCTTTTTCGGATCAGGTCTTGACAACGCTAGGATAATTGGCTTGTGAGGATTTGTCAAAAAACGCATCACCTGAAGACATGTCATGAAAAAATTATAAGGGATATAAGTTTGAAGGCAAAAATAATATTAATCTCGATAACGACTTAAACTTCTGGTGGAACATTAAAAATACATGTATATGCTCATGCTTACTTCTGCCCATATAGAAGGGATTACTTTAGGTGATGAGCCCTCTGTATTGGTAAATGATGTCAGGTCACCATCAGCTTCAGCAGTGTCTTCTTGAACTACAACACTGCTAAAGTCCATACCAGGAGGAATAACCTGTAGAGAACGGCTACCATATCTAAACATTAAAGTTTTCGAGGTGAAACCATAGTAACATATCTCAGGCTTAGTTCACTCAATATGAAAGAATAAAAAAGATTGAGCAACATCATGAAATGTTTCAGACTTACTGAAATGAAAAGCGTTGGAGGTCTAATAATCCAGTCAAAAAATAGATAATGACTATTTGGCTTATACACTTTCCATGATTGATTTCCCATGTTTATAAATTTTGAAAGAGCATGCTTACCGCCATCCTAGGCATGAAACGACCATGACAATTGACACCACGTCTTGCACGGGCCCTCAGAACTTTCTCCAGCTTAACATCGAAACCATCGTATAGTCCCCATTGTTCTTCAATCTCCTGCTTAGTACTTGTGATAACAAGCTCTGCCGCATCTAATGAAAGCTCTTCAGCCTCTATCCTCCTCATAATCCTGTATGTCGAGTTAATGTCCTCTTTCGATTGCCTTCCCTGCTTGATAAGCTGTTCTAGCTTGTTTCTACCTAGAGAATGCCCCGTCAAAACCATCGGAACATTTAATGCACCAGAAAGAAGGGCGGCAGTATCCCCTGCATCAGCATAATGGCCATGAATTACATAAGGCCAAACAGGCTGCCCTGCACCTATCTGTTCCCCCAAAGCCTTTGACATATTGACAATATGTGCCAAAGCTCCATCAACAAATTCTTGAATATGAGGCCACAGTAATTCCTTTCGAAGATACTCATTACGGGGACCGAAAGGTATTCTTACAATGTAAGCACCGCCGCTTTCTCCTAAATCGATGCTATCAGCATCCTCGGAACCTGTTGTAAGCATCTCAGTTGGCTCACCATAACTCCAACCAACTTCCGATGAACATATTTGTCTGGTGAAAAGATCTACCCTATATACTCCTGGCATTTTGGCGAGTGCCCGAGCAAGCTCGACAACATATTTTATCTGCCATTTCAACAAA
This sequence comes from Primulina eburnea, assembly GCF_022965805.1. Lineage (NCBI taxonomy): Eukaryota > Viridiplantae > Streptophyta > Magnoliopsida > Lamiales > Gesneriaceae > Primulina > Primulina eburnea. Next base: position 22,499,508 of record NC_133103.1, read on the forward strand.
ATAAAGTTAATGCTTGAAAGATGAATTTTACGGCGTAAAAATCTTATAATACCTGCCCACCGGTATCAGAATCGCGACCAAGCTCCATATTTTCACCACGGACTAGACCATGTAAACTGATCAAAACAAACCAAACTAATCAGAAACTAAACGCACAATAGGTATTAATTATGCAAGAACTCAACTCATGTCATATATGAGAAGGCAAAATGATTGAGATTGATTCTAAACCTGAAGATGACCAAGATAATTCTCATTTCGAATAATTGGCTATACATATAGGCTAAACAACATGTCGTGGATTCAGTAGAAACGATAAAGTTTACGCGTAAGTCATGCATATACATCAATTGGTACCTAATAAGAACAATATAAAGCTTCTTTTCCTTGTTACTGTCCGACCAAACTTCTATGTTGGAGAAGTTTCTCTGGAACTTTTTCCGAGGGCTGTCCAATGTAATTGGTTCTCCCAAACCATCTCCTTCAGACAAATCCTCAGATATGTCCTCTGTCACATCCTTGCGACCTTGCTCTCGTTCCCACCTCCGGTTCGCCACCCGTTGCAAGTCCTCCATTTCCAACTGCATAAAGAAAATAAAATCATCTAATGTATTCCGCAGATTTGCAATCAAAACACAATCTATTGAGTCACAATCTGTCCTCAAGACAAAACAGAACCTAGACAAAGACTCTACCGATGAGTGATTTCTATTTGAGATTCTTGAGTGTTTTCGTGACCATCCAAGATTCAATTCCACAATTTTCTCGCAAAAGCAAAAGTCTTAACCGAAATTGTATCAAAACATAAATACGGGATACAAAATGGGGGCCATGGAGTCAAAACATTGAATCTATTTTTTCAAAACAACACAATCAAACAAGAGATTCACTCAAAATTAAGAAACACGATAAAGAAACCTGTTTCTTTTTGCGTGCAAGATGCCAAATCCGCCAGCACATATTCTCAAGCCTAGAACTCCTCTCCCTGGTATTCCTCGTCGCAACCACTTTGATCCATGTCCGATGGAGATCAGTTTCATCAACCACTGTCACCACCTCCTCCACAAAATACTTTGTCGGGTTAAAATCACTCCTTTCCCTCAAGTTCACCGGAGCTGGAGGCTTATTCTCTTCAATGGCGGACGCCCCACTATCCAATATCGCCTCCAGGTACCCATTAATCCACTCATTCCCTGCCATGCTTCAGTTTCAAATGGCGACAACCCTTTCAAGAAACTATAAAAAAAGATGAAGAATTTGCTTTCTAGAAGAGGAAATAATTGACATGCAATAAAGATTCTATCTTTCCGGTTCTTCCATAGTGCGTTGTGGTGTGTGATTCTTCAGGAAAAGGAGATTATATGCATTCTGTTATCTGTGCCAAAAAAGGGTAAGGACGGAGAACCACATGGCAGTTAATTAAGTGGGACCCATTACTCACACGTGGCAGGTGAATCTCTGGGGGTTTCATGGTTCTTCGGTGCCACACGTGTGGGTGTGCATGCTGTCACAAATTCGAATCTTGACGTGATTTAACAATTTTCTAAAAGTTGGTCTATTTTTTTACCAAAATAAGTAATAATTATTATAAGCTGATAATTAGTTTTTAACATATACTGGGTATATAAATTAGTTTTTCTATGTATATTATTTTTGTGATACGGAAATTCAGTTAAAAAAATTATTACATGTAATGTTTGGACGGATTTTAAATATTAAAATTACACCGTTAGTATTATTATAAATTTAAGTAAAACAACAAATGTTTGTTTTTATAATTAGCATCAACGTCAGTGTCATGTATTTGATTTTCATGAATTGTAATGAGCGCAATTATTGAGATAAATATTATTGGGAACTAATAAAAATTTTACTAAAAAATCGATTGAAACACGTACTTGAAATTTAGGTAAAGCTATGAGCACCTAATCCTATAGTTGTTATGTAACGATCACTGGCCATTAGATTGAACCAACATGGATCTCGACCCATACCCATGCACCACTACTGATCATAGGTCGTAAGATGGTCCAGCATGAGCCTCCCCAAACACTTGAACTCGGGAGCTCCAGGCATAAGTACCTAGATTCTTAAAGTGTTGGTATCAGTTGGGCTATCCTAACGACCCTTGACCAGTAGTGGTGCATGGGTATGAGCCGATGCCCGTGTTGGTTCAGCTAATGGCCCATGACCAGTAGTGGTGCATGGGTATAGACCGAAGCCCATGTTGGTTCAGCTTAATGGCCCATGATCGTGACAAAAAAAGAGCATTTTTTGTGACAATTATGGACTATTAGGCTGAACCAACATGGGCCTCGACCCATACCAATGTACCACTATTGGTCATGGGTCGTTAGGATGGTCCAGCATGAGTCGTAGTCCATGCCCATGCACTGCCACTCATAGAATATCAAACCCATAGAAAGTGGTTTCTTTCGCCTCCCCTAACACTTGAACCCAAGACCTCCTTGCTTAAGTATCTAGACTCTTAAAGTGTTGGTATCAGTTTAAGTATGTAATTGATGCTAGAAGGGTTTTATCGTATAGGAAGAAGATCGATGTTGTATATTTGGGTTTTATGAATTAACGTTAGTCGAAATTTAAGGTTTGCAACTATTTTATATTTGGGATGTATTTGTTGATAGTTAAGCTACGTTAGTTTGATATCATAAACTAAATATTCGATTCAAGGATCTCAGACTAATATTATGATGGGATTGAGATAAGGTTTAAATGTTAAGGGTATTATCATGATATAATTCGATTAGTATATTTTGGTACTAAGATCTCTTAAGTTGAACTTCTTAGGATTTAAATCGTTAGGATATCTTAAGTTCAATAAATTTAAGAAATGATGCTTTTGGGATTTTAATATTGAAATATAATAGGTTGATAAAAAATCTTGGGTATAGTATAAAGAAGGTAAGGTATGATAAGTTTGGTCATCCATTTCTAATATTGGAAAATGTGATAAAATTCAAAATTCGAGGTCATAAAAAAATAGAACTAAGTCACCATTGGTCGTTTTAATTCGCGATTCACAACCGAGGATCTTGAAGGCAAAGTTAATTAGGATTGAGGAGAAATAAGGACAGCCTAAAACTTAGTTTATCGTAGTGGCACAGCGGAAGCGTGGATTATAGGGATACTAGAATTATAAGTTTAAAATTTTGATCATCGAGGATAAGAAAATTTCGGGGCAAAATTCAATTTAAGAGGGGTAGTTTGTAACGTCCCTGAAAATTTGAAAGTCCACGTGAACCACATGCATGCAAGATTATCAAATTTCTTATGTATTTTAATTAAATTATTTTAATTGCATCTAGTAAATATGGTAGGCATGTTTTCATGTTTAAAATATGGTTTTCAACTAGAATGCATAAAAATGTGTTTTAATGATTATTCAAGACGTAATCGAGGAACGGAGACCGAGAGCCATAAGAGGGAGAAATATTTTTATTAAATAATTATTTTAAATTGTTTAATGTATGGTATATTTTAAATGGTATTTTTGAAAATGACAACTTTTGAGGTGTTTTCACACGCCAAGTCATTTTTAAACAATATTCGATTTTCAACGAAAATATGAACTTTTCGAGAACTCGACTAATATTTTCACAAACTTTCCTAAACGAAATATCTTAAATATTAACTAATGTGCTTAATGGTCCTAATATAATATGATTAATGGGCCTAAACTTGTATCAATTAATTTATAATAAACAAGGCCCTAAACCCTAAGCTCCCACACCCTCAAACTCATGCCCCACCACCCAAAAATCATATTAGACTCTTTTTCTCCATCACCAACACACACACACACACACATTGTGGAGGCAAAGTCACGTTAACCTTGAAGGAAATTCAGCAAACTTCTCCCGCGTCTCTCCGTCAACGTCTCTCGCAACGCAAGTTGTTTTTCGTGCGTGAAATACGCAAAGGCACGTCTTAATCCTCTTTTTCTCATCTTCCACACCATAATATATGTTTGATACATGATTGCATGAAAAACATGATACATTTTATATATTTTTATTTTTATGGCTTTACGTACACAAAACTAGTGTTTTCATCTTTTAAAAGCCCTCTTAATGATGGACAAAAGGGATGCCACAGTAGGGAAACTTGAAGAGATATTTTTCCAACATGTTAAGGGTCCATAGATGCCAAGACAAGGGCTGCACACGTATGGGGAGAAGGCTTGAACGAAATTATTATGTTTTAGAGTCCTAGGGTTTGGCTAAGGGCGGGCGGCTTCCTAGGTGCATGCGGCTGCTAGCTGCTGTAAAGGGCACATACATGGGTCTTAAGAGGGCTGAACCAGAGTTCTTGATGGGCTGAACGACGGCTGGAACGAGGCTAGACAAGAGCCACGCCTAGGAGAGTTGCACAATGAGTCCTAGGGCTCGGGCGAGGGGGCTGAGTGTGTTTTGGCTGGTAGGTTCGGTCCAAGAGCATTTCATGGGTTCTCCTAGGTCCTTGGATGGATGGATAGAGGCTGGACATGGGGGTTAAGGGCTGGAGGCGAAGCTAGCCTAGGTTCGAATCATATTAAGATTAGGACTCTTGTGCAGAAAAATTCAGTAGCTTCTTAGGCATGTTCAAGGGACTTAGTGGGCTTGAATTTGGTTTAATATGATTTATTTAGGTGTTGTTAAGCTTTGGTTCAAGATTTGTAAAGTTTTATTAACTTTTGAGTCAATACTGAGTCAAAATCGGGATGTACGTCTAAGTTTAAAACAAATCGAGGAAATTATCAAAGGACTAATTTTAAGCCTAAAGAATATTTAAGGGAGTGTTTTAAGGTAATAGGTTAAGCTTGGAGTGATTTGAGACGTCGTTTCGAAATCTAAGGATAAATATGGAAAGTTATGCTTCTGGGGTAAAACAGTCATTTTACACATTAAAATTGTTAGACGTCCTGGAAGTGTTCTGAATGCTGTAATATTATATGCTAAAATGTTTATTTTAAATGTTGATGAAATTTTATGATGAAAATTTAATGTTAAAAGACATGTTGCATGCTTGATTTAAAAGAAAAATGATTTCTATATTCATGAATTTTTATAAGTGATGAAAATATAAAAAGTTGAAGGAGGTGAAGTGATTTGGAGTAATACGATAATAATGATGATATGTAAGGCTAAGGCTCAGTTGGCGGATGAGAGTGTTGCTGATGTCCCCGCCACCCAGTACTGTGGTTACACGGAGATGGATCCATCGACCTTCAACTAAAACTAAAGTCACAATTAACGATCTGAATTCAATAAAAGGAAAACATATATGTATATGATGAGAAGAAAAAAATATATGATGAAAGGAAAAATGTTTATGTCTATGCATGTTCGTGAAATGCTATTTTAAGTAAAAGTAATTTTCACAGTTGCATGTGATTGTATATGTATTACTTGTTATCATGTTTAAGGTTTGCTGAGTCAATAGATTAATTAGGTGTGATCGATGCAGGGGAGCATGATGTTAGTGAGGGACTTGATGGTTGATCTTGCTGGACTGAAGGTGCACACAACCCAATGACCAACGCTAGTTTTTCCGCACTTGCGTTTGTGACTTATGCTAATAATTTAATTTACTTTTAAGATTTTATGATTTATGATGCTTTTGAGATGTTTTTGGAAATAATGCTAAGGTTAGGTTTGGTTGATGATTTTTGATTTTATACTTTGAATTACTTTCTTTTCGATTTTCAAATAATGGTGGGTTGATATATTTTTAAATAGTACAAAATGATTTTAAAATTGTATTTATATATAGGCATAGTTCGGCCGAAGCTTTTAAATAAAAAAATTATAGTATATTTTTAAGAAAAACGAGTAGTGGAAGTTTCAGTTGGTATCAAAGCAATGTTCCTATAAAGGGTTGTGTCATCTCTAGTCCGGAGGAAGTCTGTAAGTTTAAATTTTTTAATGTTTTTAATGTTATCACATCACTTTTGAAGTTAAATGACATTTATGTTTAAGATTGCATGAGAAATGATGTTTATGAATAAACCTGCATGGTCGCATGAATTCTCTCACGCTAAAAGATTAGATGCTTTAGAATTTTTATGCATGTTACGATGGAATAAGAGATTATTTGATTTTGTGCATGCTGTCTTTGCGGTGGAATTGGACATATTTAAGAATTGAGGTTAATGGGCATTATGAAAGGTTGAAAATGATTTGACTATATTGATTTTTGGGTTTTAGTACTGATGTTCTACTTTTTGGGTCATGAGTTAAGCATGAAGATTATGAATGCTTTTGGGACATGTAGATTTTCTAAGAAAATACTGATGATTCGTAGTTATTAGTTGAGTTAATTTTTGGGAATCACATCTAAGGATAATGATGTGAAGACGGCAGTGATCTCTAGAAGTATAAAAATGTATAATTTGGGATTTTAGGTTTTGATGGAAAGGTAAAGTTGATTATAAAAATTAATTTTGGGTTTAATAAGCTTAAAATTATTGAACGTTCTATTACAGGAAACATGTAGAATGGAATTAGTAATGCCAAGAACTTATAGGGTAAATTGTAGAATTTTTCCAATTTAGGACTAATTGGATAATTTTCGAGGAAATTAGGAATTAATTTTGCAATTTCTAAGAAATTTGAGGACTAGTTTAGCAATAAGTGAGAATTAAATGGTTTAAATGATATGAGTTTTCAATAATTTAGGCTTGACGGGATATTTAGAACCTTGAAATATCTGGGTTATAATATTATATGGAATGGTAATCAAAGGAATTGTAGTATGAATCAATATTGGGCTTGAAAATCTAAACGTTAGAGGAATAATATTGTGGCAAATTAAGAATTTAGAAGGAGGACAATTTAAGGTAAAGTTGATCAATTAGTTAAGTTTAGGGATGAAAAGTTTATGTTTAAAATTTGGGAAGAAAATATTTAGTTTTGAATTTATTCGGATTAAAAACGCTTCATGATTTAGTCATTAATTTATTAAATCGAAAGTCTCGGGTTTACGTCTAAGAAAAATATTAAAAGTCAAATTTAAGCTTATATGATACTATGGGATAAGCTCGAGTCAATAAAGATAAGAGAAAGTCAAAATCAAGAATTTTTTAAAGGCATTAAGAAACTTGAGATTAAATGGATATGTGTGTTGAAATTATGTTGTCCAAAGACTATATGAGTTGTGTAAATTTGAATTTCAAGTTTATGAGACATGTGTTCATATGAAAATTATGGGTGAAATAAAAGCAAAAAGAAATTAGTTGTGTTCAGAGTAAGTTACCTAGGAACAAATATTAAAATTCTTAGTCGAGTAAGCAAGCTTAAATCTTGATATGTGGATTCTAGAATTCTAGGGATTTTTAGTGAAGTCGAGTTTTATACACTAGTGCTAATTAAGAATTAAGGAGACGTCAGAATACAACAATTGTTGCAATGAGGAAAGCCCAAGTGTTTTAGGCCTCAACTACATTGTAATTGATAAACATAAATAAATCGTAAAATCGTATATCTTTCAATCATTTATCATTTTGGGTGAAGTTTGATCCTAGAAAGTGACTATCTTTTTATTCTCTGGTCAACTGATCAGTCTTAGCTTAATTGCGCATTGAGACGGGCATTAGGCACCGACGTAAAATGAAAATACGATCGTTGGGCTCCCTCTGGGGCCTTGTCCCGTAAAAGGATTCCCTCTGAGGCCTTCTCCTTCACGATATTTCCAAAAATCATATATCATACCCTTTTGTCACATTCAATTCATATCCTTTAAAATATTTTTCCTTTTCCTTTTTAAATTATAAAATATCACGATTTCCAAAAGTAGCATTTTACAATAAAATTTGAACAGCTTTACCATAAATAATAAAATATCACATTTTCATCAAAATCATCATAATATATCATTTTAACATGCATTATGACCCTTCGAGACACTGTCAGCCTCTTTTTGTACTACCCATGTGTAAAATGATCGTTTTATTGTACGTAAAATTTCTCGATTTTGACTTTTTCTTACTTTCATTGACTCTAGATCATCCCAAATAATTATTTAAGCTTAAATTTGATTTTTGAAGTTTTTATTTAGCTTAAATTCGAGGCTTTCGATTTAATTTCCTATAAACTAATTCGTGAAGCATTTAATTCACGAATTAATTCAAACTTTAGTATCTTCCCAAATTTTAAACATAAACTTTGTATACTTATAAGACTCCGTGAACCATGAATTGAGCCAGTGGACCATGGTTCTAACCCTTACCCTTTAAACTCAATAATTCGAACCCTAGCTTGTTCTTCTCGAGCCATCTCATGTTTTCCTCGAACAATGGTCGAGCCACCTCAAGTCATCCCTTGACCAGACCTCCTAGGGACCCTAATGTACCCTCTTGACCCATCTAACTAGCCTCTAGCCCACGCCACAAGTTCCAGCATGAGCCGCGGCCGAAGACTTGCACCTAGGAGTCTACCGAAGCTAGGACCCTTCTGCTCGAGCCACCCCCAAACGAGAGCCCTCCAGACCCTCACTGGACCACCCTCATACCTACCATAGACCACCCTAGCCAAGCTGACCAGCCCTAGCCCATGCACAGCACTCGGCGCACATGAAAAAGAGCCGCGAGTTCCCTCCTGCTTTGATCGAACCACCTTAGACCAAGCCGCACCAGCCTCTGTCCCATCCCTTGAAAATCCTCCCTATACCCTACTGTAGCAACCCTGGACCTCCCTGATCGAGCTGCGAGCCACCCTAGCCACAGCCTTCCTAATCGTGCATGGGGCAGAGTCCATGCGGTTGTGGACTCTTCCTCTACGCCAGTATTTGAGTCCTAGCCATGCTAGGACTCTTCCTAGCCCTTAGTCAGGTCCCTCACCAAGCCCCCAACAGCCCTGTTTGAGCCCATGCCCCGTCGAGCCCTCACCCGGACACTATGTCACCAAAGCATGCAAGGAAACCCTAGGTCTCTTCCTCCTTTGCCCATGCACAGTTCCAGCCCTCGATTCTTACCTAAATGTCTTTGTTCTCGTCCCTTAATCATACTCTAATGGCAATGTATCCTTAGAAATCATAACATTAAATAAACAAACGTAAAAACATCAAAACTTTGAAAATAATCGTTATATCATTAAACCCATCGAACGTAAATATTTTTCATACAAAATAGTTCAAACATGCATAATATTGTTTGAATGATGTGTCAAAAGGATTTAGATATGTGTCTATGCATTTTAAAATGTTCGAATACACGATCGTCGGCGTAGGGTGCGAGGAAGAACGAACGGGTGACGAAGACTCCTAGTTTTCTTCCCTTGAAATTTTCGAACTTGAGTGTGTGTTGTGTTCGGATGCTAGGTGTACAAAATACCTAGGTTTTCTATTTTATAGATTTTAATTTGCATGATAATGGGCTTTAGTTTTGGGTTTTCAAGTTTAAGAGCAATTGGGTCTGCTCAACTTAGATAAATTAGGCCCAATAACACCTTTTTAGTTGAAAAATAAAAGTTTATAAACTTTATTTTTCAAAGATAATACATTTGGTATTTTAAAAGTATCTCGTTTGTGCAAAACCGGCTTCACGGATAAAATCGTGCTCGTCTCGTAAAATAATTTGAACTATATCATTTTTAGAGAAATTAATCATTTTTAATCATATTAAGGAGCCTTGAAAATATTTACGGAAAAATATTTATTTTGTCCTGGTCGTCCCCGGTGTCCTTTCCCCAGCTTATTGTCGAATATTCGAACAAAATCTTCAATTCTTATTATATCATGCCATTTAATTATGCAATCATTCCTTTAATCATATAATATGCATCATGCAAGCATTTAAATCAATTAAGTAAAATAATTATGAAATTTAATTCATTTTCATCCATGCGGTTTACGTAGGTTGCCGTTTGGACGTTACAGATCTTGCCTTAATATTTCTTGTCAATAGCTTGATCAGTTATTTACATATTTGTTGAATAATCACGAATCGGAAGATGATTGGTTAAATATAATAACAAAGATGCAATCTACACATGGTTAAATTGACTATAAATAACATTTGGTTTTAATATGCGGTTTTATGTGAAAACTAAAATTCAACAAAGATTTAATATATTTACAATAACTTGACTTAGTTTGCTTATTCGATTTATTTCTAACCGAAATCGTCGATCAATCATTCTTGTTGAAATTTGCTCTTATTTTGAAAAAAAAAAAATCTTTGTATTTGTTCCAATTTCGCCTCAATTATGGTGTTCCCTACTGTAGCCACCACATCTCCATAGGTTCGCTTCCCAACACGACTTTGCCGATCATTCGTTGCGCAATCCGATGCGGCTCCGCTCCATTTTTACATAGAAAAAAATCCCAAAAAAAAAAACAGTTGGATCTTTTCTCAAAACCTAGTGCTATCTGATTAAGGAGATCAATAAAAAACTCGATAAGGCTATTCCTTTGCAGTACCCACAGGAGATCTATGAAGCCATGCACTACTAGGTTCTAGATAAAGGCGCCAAAAGATCCCCGACAGTCATGTATTTCGCCGCCTATGAAATCTTTAGTGGTAATCGCCAAGCCGCCTTCCCAACTGCCTGTGCTCTTGAAATTTTAGCTTGCTTCCTTTATTGTTGTTTCCTTCTATTTCGTGGATTATTACCGAGTAAACATGCAAGCAGATTATTGATAATTTAATCGTTCGAACTCCCTGTTCAGTGTTAATGAGCGCAAATTAGTAGATTAGTATGGTAAATGTGTGGACATTTGTGGGCCTTCTTTGTAAGTATAACAGATTTAAGTGAAAACAGTAAATAAATCTGCTTGTCAAATCTTTTGCCTAATTTTTTTTAAAAAATAATACTTTAAGCGTTCATATATAATGTAGTGTTTTTGGTGGAAAATCAATACTTGTTTTGTAAAAATTTCGAGTAAAATTGATACTTTATGAGTTGCACTAAGCACAACGATATGGAACATATTTCTGATCTTATATCATACGAAGTAAAAATTTTAAATTTATACAAGAATTAATTATACATAGAAAAATGATATTTTTAAATAAAAGTGATACTTTTTACGTGAAAAGAAATGTTTTGTACATGATACGAATGTGGAACTTATTAACAAAAGGGGATATTTTTCAAATAAAAAGTAATGCATACTTTTGTAAATGAAAAGTGATACATCATACAAAGTAATACTTTTAAATTGATACAAGAATTATTTTTACATATTAATAAAACGCTTATTAGAAACAATGTGATAATTTTTAGATGAAAAGAAATATTTTATACATGATACTAATGTAGAACTTATTAACAAAAGGTGATACCTTTAAAATGATATTACTGTCAAATGATAAAAGAATTATTTATCATATTTAAGTATTGGAAAAATATCACAACTTTTAAATTGAATTTGATACTATGAAAAGTGATGCATTTAAAATACAAAGTAATAATTTTTAAATGATACAAGAATTATTTTTACATGATACAAAAATAAGTATTGGAAAAAAGTGGTATTGTTTACGTAAAAAGTGATATTTTTTACATAAAACTAATATTGATATACATATATAAATGTAAAACTTATTAACAAAAAGTGATATTTGATTATACTTTACAAACACTAGTTAATCTTCTGGTTCAGTCTATGGTTCTGTTTTTGGAACAAGAAGTCATTTCTCTGTCATATCTTCCTTGCACTCGTCTTGATTCTCACCATCTTCAAAATAAAAAAATAAAAAAATAGATCGATAAGATGATGAAAAAATTGTGCACTATTTTCTATATTTGTATAATTTCTAAAGAAAAAAATGCAAAAAACTTCCATACATTCTCGCAAAACTTTTCAGCTGACAAATTCTCCCCAAAAAGTCATATGGAAAAAAGATTACAATTTACAAACAATAGTTAATTCTGGGTTGAGCTTATGACATAAGCACCAAGAAAGCAAAACTAAAAAAAGGCTGTTAAAAGATCAAGGAATAACCTCCATGATACTTACTCTAGCTTGATGTTTTACCAAAGGTTATAACTGGTGGTAATGATTATACTCAAATATTTTAAATCTCATAAAAGTTCAAGCACCATGGTTCAAGCGCTCTACCCAGCAGGGATAATTATTGTACTTTAATAATCTCCCTCTCAATAATTGCTCTCTTTATAATAAATGATAATTGAACTCATGACCTCAAGACTCTTATGCCAATTGTAGGACCAATCGCTTTCCGTTTTACCAACAGTTATAGTTTTTGGTAATAGTGAAACTCAAATCTTTTAAACCATGTAATAGCTCAAGCGTCATGGTTCGACCGCTCGGCCCAGCAGAGACGATTATTGTACCTCGACCATTTTTCAACTAAAGATAAATAAAATAACAACCAAAAATTTCAAAAGAGTCACTTTGATCTTGTATCAAAAGCAATACAAAAATGGAAAAAAAATATTCAAGTTCATTAGTGTTAAAGATACACAATATTCTATCAATTTTACCTTGCCTTTGATAAGGGACATGGTGTGTAACTAACTATTCAAGTAGGCAAAATATTGTAACATCTAATTACAAGCATAAAGCATTCATTCAAATTTGAACATTAGTTTCGACTTATTGCATAAAACCTATGTACCCTATGTTTGGATCCTGTGTAGTCAAACTCAAATCATAGTTCAGAAAATGGACAATAATTTCTAAACTTAAAATATAATAGACTCAGGAACCACACTTCAATATATCCATAGTCAAATGATTCAAGATAATCAGAATATAAAAATAAAATTTAAAATATCATAATCAGTAATCGTTACTGAAGGCCAAACAAAAATTACAAGAACAAGCATAAAACATCAGAAGATTTCTTACTAACTTGGACCGCAACAAGAAAAAGGGTTATTGAACTTTAATCAAGAATCCAGTGTAGTCAAACAGAAAAATTCAAATGTAAATTCCCATTTTATGTGCTCTAATCAGAGGCAAAGTTTGGTGTAGTCCTGCTGAAGCTTAAGAAATCTAAACCTGAAAACAGAACATATAAAAAAACAGAAGAAAGAATGCCCTTCTCATATCTGTTCAGAAGAGAGAACGATTCTAAAGAAAAAACCAAGGAGAAGATCAGACAAAAATTTCAAAAACAAGAATAAATTATCAGAAGAACTCAACAATCCACCATTTCCCTACCATGCAGATATAAGTTGAATCCCACCCAATAACTACTCCTTCGATGTTGGGGATTCATTGTAGAGATTGTCTTTGATATGGGCGGCGACTTTTAGATGGACGACAAGTGCGAGGACTAGATATGTGACGTCCCGAAAATTTGAGATCCACATGAACCACGTGCATGCAAGTTATTAAATTCCTTATTATATTATTAAATGGTTTTAATGCATGCTTAATTCATTGATTTGGGTTTTAGTTTATGATTTAAGAATTTGCATTATTTTAATATTTATGTTTAATTGATTCACGTTAAAATGCTTTTCGAGTTTCATGTTTCAGGCGATTATTCGATGCGGGATCGAGGAAAATGACCGGCGACGATTTTTGGCAAATTTTATTGCGGCATTTTATTTTAAGTTAAGAATGGAACATTTTAAATGATTTATTTAGTTTTTAGCATTTTAAAAGTGTAATTTAATTATTAGGTAATTTTATGATTTTAAACTTTAGAGATATGACACTTGTGCATTTTAATTAAGAGATTTTGTTAAAGTTAGAGGTATGTTAGTATTTTTTGTTAGTTGTTAATTACTAATTAAGAAATTTATTTTTCCTAACTAAACTTCCCTAGTCCCCTCCCCACTACCAAACTCATGCACACCCCTCTAAACACACACACATCCATGTTAAAACACACAACACACACATACACATTTCACATTCATATTTTTAGAGGAAAACCTAGGGTTCTAAAGTAAGAGCAGCAGCCGCCCCTCCTCTAAATATTTCCAGAAAATTTAGTGAGTTTTATTTCAAGAAATCGTGCCACATTCATCCCGGTTCAACCCTCGCATCCATCCCGCTTCGGTGTCGTCATTTGGTAACGTTAAAGATTTAAAGGCACGTATATTCCGTTATTTCTGCATCGATCTCGTCATATTATGTGTTGTGTTATTTTTATGCGTAAAAATTTATGTGTAACATTCGTCGTTTGAGCAGAAAATTGTTTGGATCAGTTTTGAGATAAGTTTTATATCTAAAAACTCGTTTTTGCTGTCTCTTTTAAATACTGCGATTTTTCGGTCGTGATTCTGAGAAAACTTTCAACACGAAAATTGCAGAACTTTTTGATACCTTCGATTTGACAGTATATTCGAAATATTTGGATAAAAGTTGAGTGAGTTATGATGTTTTTCGTTGGACTGCTCAAACTGCGTTTTTCAGAAAAATATGTATTGATGTGTTCTTGAGATGTTATTGTTGCAGGCTTCGTTGGGGATCGACGGGTGATCGTTGTTGCGTCTAGGTATGCTTAGTATGTATAATGTTGGGTTGTTATTTGATATGTCGTTTAGTGTCGATAGGCACTCGAGTACATTAGAAGTCGTAAGAAACGATTTGGTGTCAATTGCCACATTTTTGAATTGTATGTGTCGTAGGGTGAACGTCGTGCTTTGGGTGTTTGTACAAATTTGGTTTGATGTTATGACATGCTAGGATGGGTCTCGTGGTGTCGGTTCATGGTCCGTACAACCGAGTCTAGGATGATAAGCATTGCGTGTATTGAAATATAACCATGGTACCAGGTGGCGGGTATATCAACGACACTCTCACCTATCAACTGAGCCTTGGCCTTACATGTTTCGTTTTCGTGTTTGTGTTTGTGTTCGTGTTTGTATTATTCACAACCAAGTCACCTCCTTCAAATATGTCATCATATTCATCACTTATAAAAATTCATGGACATACGTACATTTTCTTGAAACCAAGCGTGCAAGATATTTTCAGCAATTTTCTGAAAAATTCCATAATCATATAAAATAAACATTTTAAACATGCATTTTCAGTTGTCAGGGCACTGTCAGGACTGAAAACTCAATTTAGGTGCAAAATAACCATTTTGCCTCTGAAACCAAAATTTGACCATTTTACCCTCGACCTTAAAACATTGACCCGAATCCATCCAAACTTATTTAAACACCTTAAAACATACTTATGATCATTTCTTCAACGTAACTTCAGCCCATGCATTAAATTCTATAATTCGTTTTAAAATTTGGAGCAGAGTCTCAATTTTAACTCGAATCAAACCGAAACGCAACCAAACTTTCTCAAACTTAAACCATGACTTAACCACACATTATCAGTCCTTAAGTAGCATAATTCAGACCATTTAGGAGCCTCAAACTTGACTGGACAGCTGCTGGATTTTCTTCACCAAAAACCGAAACCCTAACTACATGTTCAACCCAAAAACTCGACCCTATCCTGAGCCAGCCCAGACCAGACCAAAACAAAACCTTCCTAGACCATGACTGGACCTTCCTGGAATGATCTAACAATGGTCCCCAGCCCCATGCAATCAGACGTGCGCGGACCACCCGAACGAGCCAAAGTACGCCCACTTTCACTCCTAAGCTCATGATTTGCCCATAGACTGCTTCCAGCAGTGCATCGACCATCTAGGATCCCGACTAAGACCCACCAGGGCCTGACTCAAGGCTTGGGTCAACCTGTACACAGCCACCCGGCCAACCCCTAATTTCGATCAAACCAAACCAAGCCAAGACATGAAGATCCAAACGCACCCTTACAACACTCCTTACAGGTCTGATATTTCCACCTAAACCCTCTCTAAAACTTTTGTAGATCGCCTCCTAACCATCAAAATCTGGCAGCCCCTTCATCCATATCAAAAACGTGTGGAGTAATACAAAAAATCCAATATTTTCATGTAAAACCCATGTGAAACCATTGCATATCAGTAGATCTATAAAATGGCATGCAAGACCAATTAAAATATGTAATAAGATGTGAAAGATGAGAAAACGGAGGTAAAAAGCGTGCCTTTGCGTCTAAACGCTCAAAAAATCAAGCCAACGAAGCAAGAGACGAACATCGGACGGACGAGACGATAAACCTAATGAAGTTTTCTTGAAAACGAGACAAGGAGCTGCTGGTGGCGTGGGGGTGTGTGTGTGGCCGAGAGAGAGTGGGGGAGGCTAGGATTTGGGGGAAAATATAATGGAAGAATGATGGGGTAATGGGCATAGGCTTTAAAATATTAAAAGGTAGAAGTTTTGGCCCAAAATCCTACTAAAACAAGCCTATTAGGCCCAATAACACGTACGTAAAATATTTCGTTTTGGTCCAAAAATATTACCCGAGCCCTCAAAAGCCCTCCATTTTGCTACAAGTCGACTACCGGTTTAAAATATGGCTCGACGTGTAAAAATACCATAATATACCCATTTTCGAAAATTAAATAATAAATACAACGTATATTAAATAATTAAAAATAATATTTAATAAAAACATTTTTCTTAAACTGTCCCCGTTCTCCGTTCCTCGTTCGAGCATCGAATATTGCAAAAAGACCTATGCTATGCAATTCTAGTAAATCATGCCATATAATCATAAAATCATCTCATAAACATGCATTTAAAACATTTAATTACGCATTTTAAATAATATTCTAGATTTGCATGCAGTCATGTTACGTCATTTGAATTTCTAGACCTTACAATTCCTCTACCCTAACTAGAATTTCGTTCTTGAAATTTAAAACTTATCGAAAATCTCCGGGTAGCGGCTCCTAATCTCAGTCTCAGTCTCCCAAATAGCTTACTCTTCAGAATTATTTAGCCACTTGACTTTGACCATTTGAATCATTTTGTTCCGGAGTCTCATCTCTTGTCTATTAAGAATCTGCGTAGGTCTTTCCTCGAAATTCAAGTTCGGTATTAACTGCAGAGGCTCATAATTTAGCACATGTGAACTATTCGACATGTGCTTTCACAGCATCGAGATGTGGAACACGTTATATATTCCAGCCAGATTCGGCAGCAATGCAACTCTGTAAGCTTGTATTCCAACTCTCTCGAGAATCTCAAATGGTCCTATGAATTTTGGACTGAGTTTGCCCTTCTTGCCAAATCTCATTACACCTTTCATAGGTGTCACTTTCACAAATACGTGGTCGCGTACTGCAAACTCTAGATTTCAATGTCGCATATCTGCATAAAAAATATTCAATTATTCAAGTCAACTCAATATTTTATTTAAATAATTAATATTTTTAAAAAATACATAATAATAATTTTCAATATTAACAAATAATCAAACTTAATAATTAACTCAACAATTTTGAGTTATAATCAAAATCAAGATATAGATTAACTAAAATTATATAAAATAATTAAACATCAAATGTTATATAATAATTAATAAAAAAATAAATTTTAATAATTAAATATAATTATTATTTTCCATTTATAAGTCAATAAAATATTATAATTTTTTTTGTTATGTGGTGTAATAAATTGTAATTTTTTTTAATAAATCTAATTTTAAATTTTATGAGGTTTTGTGACTAGAACACCAAAAATAAAATAAACGATGCTAATAATTTTGATTTTAAAGTTTTGTTAGTAGTAGAAAAATATGTTTTCAAAAAGTGCAAATAAAAGGAAAAATATATGGATGAGAAGAGAATGGAAAATTATTATCTGTATTGAGTACGTGAGTTTGAGAGATTTTACAATTAAATGTACATTGAAATCTCTAGATTGAATTAAAGACATTTTATTGTGGTACCTTAGACTTTAATTCTTGTACTTAATAGAATTTCATAGAGTCGTTAAAAGTCTACTGATATTTTTAATACCTATAAACTTTTGTAGAGTTTTTAAAAGTCAAGTTTAAATATTACATGAATTTTAAAATTCTACAAAAGTTTATATTGAATATCACTAAACTTTGGTAAAGTATATAAAAGTTTAGATTGAATACCTCTATACTTTTAAATTCTATAAAAATCTAGAACCAATACAGTGTCCTTAATCACAGCCTTTATAAAAGTCTTGTTGGTATAATAAATTTAACAACACATGGTCTCATTCCTATCAAATTACACTACTACTAACATATATATGTATTATATTACGAGAAAGGTAAGAAATAACTATTTGTTGAAATAATATATTTTAATATGAAAAAAGTAATAGTTGAATATTTGAATGTTGAAAATAAGAGTTGTAAAGTTAGAAATTTGTGTGTGATGATGTAGGTAATGATGTATTTTATTTTTGGATTATGTGTAATGAAACTCTATAAATAAATCTCTCATTTGTGAAGAAAATTACAATTGAGTAGAGAGAAAAATATTATAAAGTGTGTAGTTTGGTAAATTTTGAGAGTTTGAGATTTTTACTTTTTACCATAAATTTTTACTTTTTCACAACACGTTATCAGCACGAAGCTCTAAAAGTCCTACATACTATTCCAAGCTCCAAACAGAAGAAAAAGGTAACAAAAGTAATAATATTTATTTTACTGTTATTTATTTATTGTGTATTTATTTAATATACAATATAATGTTATTATTAGAAATAATAAAAATAAATTTTTCATAAACTTGTTATAAATTCTGGGAGGATGTTAAGACGACATTCCACACTCCCGGTAAGGGATACGACAAGTATAAAAGCCTATAAGGTTTTTAAACAAAATAAATTATGACTCTCATTATAATATTATGATATGATATACATAATTATTTAAACATGTCTAATATTATATACATCATATTATTACCATAAAATTATACAAATACATACAGTTATTTTTTGTACACCAACGGTCATAAACGGTAACAAACGGCTAGTTTTTGTCCTATAAATATCATCTCACAAACACATTCAATCACTCCAACTTTCTCTTCTTCTCTAAAAATTATTCATCATCAAATTTTTCGAAGAAAAAAGAAGATGGCTTTCTCAAGGATATTTTTAATTATTTTGGTTATCATACTCACGAGTCTTGTATTTATCGGAGAATATCCTCCTCGTGCGTTTTCTTTATTTTTACAAATACTTGTACTTGTTGTTTATCCGTTACTTTGTATTGCAATATTTATTAACTAGTAAAATGCATCGTAATTCTTTTTAGTACCACTATGTCAAATTTAACAAAGCTCGAATTTATTGCGCTCGACATCACGGGAAAGAATTATATGCCATGGACTCTAGATGTAAAAATGCATCTTGAGTCATTGGGTCTAAGCGAGACCATTAAAGAAAATGGCATATGCACGTCACAAGAAAAGGCAATAGCCATGATATTTTTGCGTCGACATCTCGACGATGGATTGAAATGTGAATATCTGACTGAAAAAAATCCCATGGCTTTGTGGAAGGGATTAAAAGAAAGATTTGAACATATAAGGGAAGTTATACTTTCGACCGCCCGGGATGAATGGAACACACTGAGATTCCAAGATTTTAAAAAAGTCAGTGATTACAATTCGGAAATGTATAGAATAATCTCGCAATTAAAATTTTGTGGACATGAGGTCACAGAATCTGAGATGCTTGAAAAAACATTTTCCACATTTCATGCATCAAATATTACTCTACAGCAACAATATAGAGTATGTGGATTTGCGAGATATTCTGAACTCATCGCCTGTCTTCTTGTGGCGGAAAAGAACAACGAGCTATTAATGAGAAATCATCAGTCCCGACCCACTGGATCAACAGCATTTCCAGAAGTAAATGCTGTAAGTAAAAATGAATTTATACCTGGAAACCAAAATCAATTTCAAAGACAAGGTTTTGGTCGAGGTCGAGGTCGAGGTCGTGGACGTGGACGTGGAATTGGTCGCGGTCGTGGACGCGGCCGTGGTTTTGAAAATAATAGAGATAGTTATTTTTATAACTCATCTCAAAAGAGCGTCTCAAACCATCCACAGAAAAGACATCATGAGAATACAAGTGTTAATGAGAATCACTCAAAAGATATGAAAGTTCTTGTTACAGATGTGGTACTCCAGGACATTGGTCCAAAGTTTGTCGAGCCCCTGAGCACCTTTGTAAACTTTATAAAGAATCATTAAAGGGGAAAGAAAAGGAGACCAACTTCACTGAACGCAGTGACCGTTTGAGTGATTCAACTCATTTTGATGCTGGTGATTTTATGAATGATTTCTCTGGAAATGATCAACATGTTGGTGGGATAGAAATGAACAATTTTGATGCTACAGATTTTCTCAATAATTTCTCTGAAAATGAACAATTTAATGGTAGAATATAAATGTACAATAATTTATTTTTCATGTATTCATGTAATAATGTTTTATTGTACAATTATGATATGTGTTATATTTACATATGTATTTTCAGTAATTTTATTTCATTGCATATTTTTTTGAAGTTCAAATATAGAAAATGCTATGAGCAAAGCTGAAATTTGCATACCCGATAGTGGTACAACGCACACTATCCTCCGAGATAAAAGATATTTCTTGGAACTAAAACCAACAAAAACAACGGTGAATACAATATCAGGTCCTGTAGACTTGATTAAAGGATGTGGTAAAGCACAATTTTTGTTACCTAATGGTACAAAATTTGTGATCAATGATGCCTTATATTCACCACAATCGAAAAGAAATTTGTTGAGTTTTAATGATATATATTCCCATGGATATGATACTCAAACAATGAATGAAGGGAATGAGAAATATATGTGCCTTATCACATATAAATCAGGAAAGAAATATGTGATTGAAAAACTACCAATGCTCCCTACTGGATTGCATTATACACATATAAGTCCCATTGAATCAAACATGGTAGTTGATAATTCTTCGATATTAACCAATTGGCATGATCTATTGGGACATCCTGGTTCAACAATGATGCGAAGAATTATAGAAAATACACATGGTCATCCACTGAAAGACCAGAAGATCTTTCAGAATAATAAGTTTCAATGTAAAGCATGTTCTCTTGGAAAACTTATTATAAGACCATCACCAGTCAAAATCCAAACTGAATCACCAATGTTTCTTGAACGTATTCAGGGTGATATTTGTGGACCAATCCATCCACCATGTGGACCATTCAGATACTTTATGGTATTGATTGATGCCTCCAGCAGATGGTCACATGTATGTTTATTGTCAACTCGAAATGTTGCATTTGCAAGATTACTTGCTCAAATAATAAAATTGAGGAATCAATTTCCCGATTATACAATCAAGAAAATTAGACTTGATAATGCTGGTGAATTTACTTCCCAGACTTTCAATGATTATTGTATGTCTATGGGAATCATTGTTGAGCATCCTGTTGCTCATGTACATACACATAATGGATTGGCTGAATCATTGATTAAACGTCTGCAAATAATTGCTAGACCAATGATTATGAAAACAAAGCTCCCTATTTCTATATGGGGACATGCAATTTTACACGCTGCTTCATTAATTCGCATCAGACCAAGTGCATATCATAAATACTCCCCATTGCAGCTTGCATTTGGTAAAGAACCAGACATTTCTCATCTGAGAATTTTTGGATGTATGGTGTATGTGCCTATTGCACCACCACAACGAAAGAAAATGGGACCTCAAAGAAAGGTTGGAATTTATATCGGTTATGATAGTCCATCAATCATTCGATATCTTGAACCTCAGACAAGAGATGTGTTCACAGCACGTTTTGCTGATTGTCATTTTAATGAGGAAATCTTCCCAATGTTAGGGGGAGAACAAAAACATACCGAAAAAGAAATTACATGGTATGTATCATCATTGTTACATCTGGATCCAAGAACAAAACAATGTGAAAAAGATGTACAACAAATTGTACACTTGCAAAGAATAGCAAATCAAATACCAGATGCATTTGCAGACACAAAAAGGGTAACTAAATCATATATACATGCTGCAAATGCCCCTGCTCGAATTGAAATTCCAAAGAAACAAATGGAAGATACTCATGATGTCATTAAACGCCTGAAGCGTGAAAGGCCAGTCGGTTCCAAGGATAAAAATTCTCGAAAAAGAAAATTCATAGAGAAACATGATGATCACAAAATAGATAATATTGTTCCTGAAGAAACACATGATGATGAAAATGTTCTGTCAGAACCCCAAACTGACGAGAATCATGAAATCTCTATCAATTACATTAATACTGGAAAAATATGGAACCGAAAAGATATAGATGAAATTGATGATATATTTTCTTATAATGTGGCAATCGACATCATAAATGATAATGAAGATCATGAACCAAAATCTTTTGGTGAATGTAAAAATCGGCAGGACTGGATAAAATGGAAAGAAGCCATCCAGGTTGAATTGGATTCGCTAAATAAACGTAATGTTTTTTGACCTATAGTCCTTACACCTGAAGGTGTAAAACCTGTTGGATACAAATGGGTTTTTTATTCGAAAGCGAAATGAGAAAAATGAAATAGTAAGATATAAAGCTCGACTTGTTGCACAGGGTTTTTCTCAAAGGCCTGGAATTGATTATGAAGAAACGTATTCTCCTGTGATGGATGCAATTACGTTTCGGTATTTGATTAGCTTGGCGGTAGCTGAAAATTTAGAAATGCGTCTTATGGATGTTGTTACAGCTTACTTATATGGATCACTTGATAGTAATATATATATATGAAAATCCCTGAAGGATTTAAGATGCCTGAAGCACAAAGTTCAAAACCCAGGGAATGTTATTCTGTGAAATTACAAAGATCATTATATGGGTTAAAGCAATCAGGTCGAATGTGGTATAATCGACTAAGTGATCACTTGATGAAAAATGGATATGTAAATAATTCAATATGCCCTTGTGTTTTCATTAAGAAAACAACATCCGGATGCGTAATTATTGCTGTATATATTGATGATTTAAACATCATTGGAATGAATAAGGAAATTCAAGAAGTTGTGTCATACTTGAAGGAAGAATTTGAAATGAAGGATCTTGGAAAAACCAAGTATTGTCTGGGTTTACAAATTGAACAAAAAGAATGTGGAATGTTTGTTCACCAAACAAATTATACAGAAAAGATCTTTAAACGTTTTAATATGGATAAAGCAAATCTTTTAAGTACTCCAATGGTTGTTAGATCATTAAACATAGAAAAGGATCCATTCCGTCCATGTGAAGATGATGAAGATATTCTTGGTCCAGAAGTACCATATCTAAGTGTCATCGGTGCCCTTATGTACCTTACAAATTGTACAAGGCCTGATATATCTTTTGCCGTGAATCTGTTGGCAAGATTTAGCTCATATCCAACAAAGAGACACTGGAACGGAATTAAACATATATTCCGTTATCTACGAGGAACGACAGACTTGGGACTTTTGTATTCAAAAGATGCTAATCCAAGTATAATTGGTTATGCCGATGCTGGATACTTATCTGATCCACACAAGGCACGTTCCCAAACTGGATATGTATTTACTCGTGGAGGCACTACAATATCTTGGCGTTCACAGAAACTGTAATGCCCGAGAATTAATTATTATAATCAGACATTGATTATTGACATGATTGAGGTTATAAGAACTCAAATGACGAGGTCGGGCATCGTTATAATACAAGCCAAGATGTTCAACCGAACATCTCGAGATGTTCGGCCGAACATCTCAAAAGAAATGACCGGCGCACATGCGCGAAGAAACACGCGCATCTGCGCGAGGGGTCCAGAAGCCCTCGCGCATATGCGCGAGAAAATGGGCGCATATGCGCGACAGCTCCAGAATCTTTGACGGATATGCGCGAGATGAAGCGCGCATATGCGCGAGTGGTGTTTTGGCAAATTTTGGAGAAGCCACGTACGATTTACATGCAATATATATATATATATGCATACAACCGATTCTTCCTTCAGAATGGAGCAAAAGAATCGAAGGAGGAAAGCTTCAAGTTTTTGTGAGTGAGAAATTGATTGTTACGCAAGATCCGTCCGTCTGTTTTCAAATCCGAGTACAGTATTGTATTCCTATCGACGTAGGCTACAACTGGACGTAAGTTTTGCTACGTTTTGATATGATTTGAAATTATGGTATTGTCAGAATCTGATATGATTCATATATGATGTTCTTGGCATGTTAGATATCGTATAATCGAAACCGGACTGAGGAACAGATACCATATGAAATTGTTATGATTTTTAGAGTTGAGTTGATTGAGAATTGATATCAGAATTGAGTTGTCATTGATTATGAGATATTAGAATTGATATCTGACTGATATGATATGGCTGGGTATATTGAGATTATACCGTTATGCCGTCCATATTGAATTAGATTGAGTATTGTGCAGAACAGATTTAATTGGAGTAATGTATTGATATTATACTCCTCGATATTGTCATGTCAGATTGAGTATTGACAGACTTTGAGTTCGAGACTTCGACAGAGCCAAAGTATCAAAAAGAAAGGTATAAATTAATGTTGAGTTGGGATTGCACAACTCGAGTGAGGTTTGACTCAAGTCTCCCTAAATCACATACTTTCAATTATTGCATTGATATTTGCAATTGATGAGATTGATGATTGTAGTCTATTGATTTATAGCCACTGCATGTAATGACTGCTGATTCGCTAGTCATTGATTGAGTTGCTTAGATACTGACGGTATGTATTGATTACTGAGTCGTTGAGTAATAGGCTGATTCGCCTAGTCACCGGCTGATTCGTCGGGTTATTGACTGATTCGTATTATTATAGGCTGATTCGCCTAATCACCGGCTGATTCGTCTGGTGATTGACTGATTCGTCTAAACTTAAGCTGATTCGCTTAATTACAGGCTGAGTTGTCTGATTATTGGCTGATTCGCCTAATTACTGGCTGATTCGTCAGGTTATTGACTGAGTCGTCAATTCTGCGGCTGATTCGCCCAGACACTGGAGATATTAATTATATCGATGCCGTTTAGGGATTGATTCATTCCTATCGACTGAGATTCGATATAATTACCTATATCCAGACATCGGGATCGCCAGGATAGAGTTGAGTCGAGTCTGAGACGACGCGTCAGTGGAGTCGAGTCTGAGACGACGCGTCGGTTGAGTTGAGTCTGATATGACATGTTGATTTACATTGTTTATGCCATTCATGATTATTGAATGTTTGATATGAATTTATGTTTCTGATTTGAGACATGTTATGAATATTTGTTATATGCTTTTATATATGTTTTTATATGATTGCATGTGTACATTGTTTATACTGGGATATTTATATCTCACCGGAGTTATCCGGCTGTTGTCTTGTTTTGTATGTGTACATGACAACAGGTGGGGCTGGATCAGGGTCAAGAAGAGGATGAGAGAAGATTAGATAGCGTGGAGATCCGGGCTTCGAAGCAACATAGGATTCAGCACTCATATGTAGTTGAACCTAGTTGAATTCTTGTAGATAACACAAGATTTGTATGTTCAT
The DNA here is from genome assembly GCF_022965805.1 of Primulina eburnea. NCBI lineage: Eukaryota > Viridiplantae > Streptophyta > Magnoliopsida > Lamiales > Gesneriaceae > Primulina > Primulina eburnea. The sequence continues at coordinate 22,524,869 of NC_133103.1, forward strand.
GTTTAATATGTAATTTGAGTGAATTACATTACGTTTCCGCTTTGTATTTAAAAAAAAAAAAATTTAGACCCTGTTTTATAATTGATTTATTAGTCCCAATGACGATTACGAAGATGATTAGCGTCCGGGTCCCCACAACAGGTGGTATCAGAGCCGTAGGTACCAGAACTGTAGATTCTTTAGATTGAGATAGAAGAGGCTAGTGAGCGGGGTAGATTGAGGTTTTCTTTCCTGCTTTTGAATGCTAGCATGTCTTGCTGCGTTATATAATACAAGTTACTTGACTTATCTGATTTGATTTTGTAATATGTATTATTGGGAACGAATCTGAATTGATTCTCGATCAGCAGTAAGATGATCGGAGGAGAGACTGAATTGAAACAGGTGTGTTGGATTGGATTACTAATCCTTTTGAGTTTCAGATATGCATCCCAGAAGAATACCAGAACAGGGTAGTACATCAAATCCTCCAATGGATGTAACACCGACTCCAATGGAAACCTTGCTGAAGAGGTTTCAGTCATTCAAACCACCCACTCTGACGGGTACTGAGACATCATTCGAGTGTGAGAGTTGGTTAGGTAGCATTGAGTTGCTGTTTGATTCACTAGAGTACAGTGATGAGCGCCGGATTAAATTGATTGGGCACCAATTGCTGGATGTTGCACAAAGCTGGTGGATTACAATGAAGAGGGTCTTGGAGCAACGAGGTACGGTTATTACTTGGGATGTGTTTAAAACTGAGTTTTATCAAAGATTTTTCCCAATATCGTACAGAAAAGACAAGGGAGCGGACTTTGCCAATTTGAGACAGGGTCAGCTGAACATTGAAGAATATGTGACCAAGTTCTCTACCTTGTTGAAGTTTGCTCCTCATGTGTCTGAAAATGACGAAGCCGTTGCTGATCAGTTCATCAATGGCTTGAATCCCGATATTTTTACATTGGTGAACACAGGACGACCGAATAACTTTGCTGATGCCATGAATAGAGCAAAGGGCGCTGAAGCAGGCCTGATAAGACAGAGAGGAGCTGAATTTGTTCCTCCAGTGTCGAGACCACCGCAACCACCTCCCCGATTCGAGAGTGGCAGTAGCAGTGGTGGAACGAAAGATTTTCTGAAGGCTAGAGGAAAGCAGTTCAAGAAGTCTGGCGGTAGTTCTTCTAGCTCTAGTGGTTCTCAGCAGAGTTATACTGGCGTTTACTGCGGAAATTGTGGAGGGAGACATTCCACTGAGCAATGCCAAGGAGTACTTGGTAGTTGTCACTTCTGCAAACAACAGGGACATTTTGCCAGAGTATGTCCACAGAGGGATTCCCAAAGATTCCAGGGAGCTGAATCCGCGGGATCAGCGGCATAGTGGAGTAGACGATCAGCTGTCGTTCCTTCATTTCAGCCAGCACCATCTCAGTCACAGCAGAGGCCAGGAGGAAGCCAGACAGTTGGCCAACCTCCTAGACAGCCGGCCAGAGTATTTACTTTGACCGAGGAGCAGGCTCTGGAAGCAACAGATGATGATGTTGCAGGTAACTGATTTGTTTGATTATCCTGCATATGTATTGAGGAATACCGGTGCTTCACATACTATTATTTCTGAAAGACTTGCATTGATGTATGCATTATTGGTTGAGTCCCTATTTACTGTAGTATTTGTTTCTGTTCCTTTGGGAAAAGATCTTGTATCAGCGATTTCTGTTAGATCTTGTATACTACAGTAGGATGAGAATGAGATCGAGTTAGATCGTGTAGTAGCTTGTGTTGTACTGGTGTTCTATGATTTTGGAACTGCATTACTAATATTGATATGCTGATCAAGTACGAAGCTACCATAGATTAATTCCAGAAGATGGTAAGAATCAGACCTGAGATGATCAAGAGATGAATATTGTACGATAAGAATTCTAGACTGAGAATTCCTTTGATATTCGTACTAGCTATGACTCGATTATTAACAGAAAGGAGCAGAATGACTACTTATGTATTCAGTTGATTTACTGAAGTTGAATCTATCATTGGCTGATTTACCAATGATAAGAAAGTTCTCGATGTTTTCTCTGATAAGACTTCAGATCTGATTCCAATCAGAGAAATTGATTTTAGCTTTGAGTTGATATCAGAAATATTGATATGGTGAATCCTGATTGAGACAGATTGAATTCAGGAGGTGTTATATCTAAAGATGATATATTTGTTGATTTTAGCAGAGTTAAACCGTGATTAGTCAGCTGAGGTTGATATCAGTGTCAGACATTTGCGGTTTATGAATTTAGCATGTTTTGAATCTGATTGAATATTGAAGTTATTCTGAACACGTGGTTGAGACGGATTGTAGACAATGGAGATTATATTGTACCGTCCGAACCAGAGCTGATTTTGAAACGTTAGCAGTTGAAAAAGCTGATTAGAATGTTTAGAACTCAATATCGATAATCAGAACAGAGTGTCGATCAGAGTAACAGATATGTGATTGTGTATGTTGTATGAGATTGATTATTATGTGATATCAGATGTGTCAGAATTGTACAGCAAAGCTTGATAGTAATAGTCAAAGCCGAATACCAGGTAGGTATTTCCTCTTTAATTTATGTTATTAACTGATTTGTGTATATCAAATAGTTCGAATCAGAAAGGACAGATATTGTCAGAAGCTTACAGTCATGGATTCAGTGTTCAGTCTGACGATTGAGATTGTATTGTATTCGAACAGATAGTTGTGATTAAGATCAGTTATAACAGAAATGTATTAAAATGTTGGCAGAAATTGTACTAATATGTCTAAATCGCTAACAGAAAAGGTAGAAAGATATAAATCAGAAGATTTATTACAGAATTGTGAAGCTCTAAATAGGAATGGAAGTACATTTCTATGGCCTTCGTAATGAAATTACCGTCATTTTACAGATTGTAATATGATATGATTAAGATTGTCAGATTGTTCAATCTATAACTATCAGTGTGTACTAGATAATGTACAAACATGACAAAATGACACAGATTGATGTCAGAGAAGTGGTCAGAAAGATCAGAATGCCACCATACAATGTATCAGATTGTGATTTTTTTGATTGATTGTGTACTTATGATAGAGTATATCATGAACTCTCTCTTAGATGGTTTTACAGATTGACAGACCGTCAGAATGTATTATCCAGACATTGGAAGACTTGGGTACAGCTTTAGTGCTGGATGTTAGCACCAATTGATATGACTTATTATCACTGTGTGACAATAACTATCAGCTTATCAGATGGGTAATGAGATAGTTATAGACAAGACAGTATACGGTGAATACTATAGATTTCTTTTGAAGAAAATTCGAAGGAAGATGAAGATAGTTCAGAATGGACCGATTTAAGAAACCAACGTCAGATGATGATGAGTGGTATTTGAAGCTGAAGACTGTAGATGTCTTTGATAACAGCAGATGGTACGGATATGTGATGAACTGTAGATTGGTTTATACGGACATTGTATAGCCAGTAATGCGAGATTGATTCCGTCAGAAGGATTGGAGAAGTATTATGACATTATACTTAGTGAATTCTCATTCCAGACCGGAATCAGATATTTGAGTTTTGGTTTAAACTCTATATATACATTTCTTCTGAATCGATTACTTGTGAGTTCGAGGACGAACTCAGATATAAGAGGGGGAGAAATGTAATGCCCGAGAATTAATTTTTATAATCAGACATTGATTATTGACATGATTGAGGTTATAAGAATTCAAATGACGAGGTCGGGCATCGTTATAATATAAGCCAAGATGTTCAACCGAACATCTCGAGATGTTCGGCCGAACATCTCAAAAGAAATGACCGGCGCACATGCGCGAAGAAACACGCGCATCTGCTCGAGGGGTCCAGAAGCCCTCGCGCATATGCGCGAGAAAATGGGCGCATATGCGCGACAGCTCCAGAATCTTTGACGCATATGCGCGAGATGAAGCGCGCATATGCGCGAGTGGTGTTTTGGCAAATTTTGGAGAAGCCACGTACGATTTACATGCAATATATATATATATGCATACAACAGATTCTTCCTTCATAATGGAGCAAAAGAATCGAAGGAGGAAAGCTTCAAGTTTTTGTGAGTGAGAAATTGATTGTTACGCAAGATCCGTCCGTCTGTTTTCAAATCCGAGTACAGTACTGTATTCCTATCGACGTAGGCTACAACTGGACGTAAGTTTTGCTACGTTTTGATATGATTTGAAATTATGGTATTGTCAGAATCTGATATGATTCATATATGATGTTCTTGGCATGTTAGACATCATATAATCGAAACCGGACTGAGGAACAGATACCATATGAAATTGTTATGATTTTTAGAGTTGAGTTGATTGAGAATTGATATCAGAATTGAGTTGTTATTGATTATGAGATATTAGAATTGATATCTGACTGATATGATATGGCTGGGTATATTGAGATTATACCGTTATGCCGTCCATATTGAATTAGATTGAGTATTGTGCAGAACAGATTTAATTGGAGTAATGTATTGATATTATACTCCTCGATATTGTCATGTCAGATTGAGTATTGACAGACTTTGAGTTCGAGACTTCGACAGAGCCAAAGTATCAGAAAGAAAGGTATAAATTAATGTTGAGTTGGGATTGCACAACTCGAGTGAGGTTTGACTCGAGTCTCCCTAAATCACATACTTTCAATTATTGCATTGATATTTGCAATTGATGAGATTGATGATTGTAGTCTTTTGATTTATAGCCACTGCATGTAATGACTGCTGATTCGCTAGTCATTGATTGAGTTGCTTAGATACTGACGGTATGTATTGATTACTGAGTCGTTGAGTCATAGGCTGATTCGCCTAGTCACCGGCTGATTCGTCGGGTTATTGACTGATTCGTATTATTATAGGCTGATTCGCCTAGTCACCGGCTGATTCGTCTGGTGATTGAATGATTCGTCTAAACTTAAGCTGATTCGCTTAATTACAGGCTGAGTTGTCTGATTATTGGCTGATTCGCCTAATTACTGGCTGATTCGTCAGGTTATTGACTGAGTCGTCAATTCTGCGGCATATTCGCCCAGACACTGGAGATATTAATTATATCAATACCGTTTAGGGATTGATTCATTCCTATCGACTGAGATTCGATATAATTACCTATATCCAGACATCGGGATCCCTAGGATAGAGTTGAGTCGAGTCTGAGACGACGCGTCAGTGGAGTCGAGTCTGAGACGACGCGTCGGTTGAGTTGAGTCTGATATGACATGTTGATTTACATTGTTTATGCCATTCATGATTATTGAATGTTTGATATGAATTTATGTTTCTGATTTGAGACATGTTATGAATATTTGGTATATGCTTTTATATATGTTTTTATATGATTGCATGTGTACATTGTTTATACTGGGATATTTATATCTCACCGGAGTTATCCGGCTGTTGTCTTGTTTTGTATGTGTACATGACAACAGGTGGGGCTGGATCAGGGTCAAGAAGAGGATGAGAGAAGATTAGATAGCGTGGAGATCCGGGCTTCGAAGCAACATAGGATTCAGCACTGATATGTAGTTGAACCTAGTTGAATTCTTGTAGATAACACAAGATTTGTATGTTCATGTTTAATATGTAATTTGAGTGAATTACATTACGTTTCCGCTTTGTATTTTAAAAAAAAAAATTTAGACCCTGTTTTATAATTGATTTATTAGTCCCAATGACGATTAAGAAGATGATTAGCGTCCGGGTCCCCACAGAAACAAACGCTCGTAACAACTTCATCAAATCATGCCGAGATTATTGCACTACATGAAGCAAGTCGTGAATGTGTGTGGTTAAAATCAATGACCCAACATATCCAAATTTCATGCGGATTATCATTTGATGAGAAGCCTGTGATACTATATGAAGATAATGCTGCATGTGTTGCTCAAATGAAAGAAGGATACATAAAAAGCGACAGAACTAAACATATTCCTCCTAAGTTCTTCGCATTCACCAAAGAGCTTGAGAAGAATAAATGTATTGATGTTCGTCACATTCAATCAAGTGAAAACTCATCAGATCTCTTCACAAAGGCACTACCTACGTCAATATTCAGAAAGCACATATATAATATTGGGATGCGCAATCTACGAAATTTGTGAAGAGTTGTTCGTGTCAACATGAGGGGGAGTTCACGTGACTGCACTCTTTTTCCCTTACTATGGTTTTTATCCCAATGGATTTTTCCTAGTAAGGTTTTTAACGAGGCAGTACAAAACACGTAATGAAGACATCATCGTATCATGATCATCATCACAAGGGGGAGTGTTGAAATAATATATTTTAATATGGAAAAAGTAATAGTTGAATATTTGAATGTTGAAAATAAGAGTTGTAAAGTTAGAAATTTGTGTGTGATGATGTAGCTAATGATGTATTTTATTTTTGGATTATGTGTAATGAAACTCTATAAATAGATCTCTCATTTGTGAAGAAAATTATAATTGAGTAGAGAGAAAAATATTATAAAGTGTGTAGTTTGGTAAATTTTGAGAGTTTGAGATTTTTACTTTTTACCATAAATTTTTACTTTTTCACAACACTATTTAATTAATGCAACATTGACCATTAGTTATGAGTGATCCGTTTTCTTTATCACTAATGAAAATAAAATGACCACTAACATTTTTATAATATTTGCATACAAGCATAATATTTGAGAAAAAAACAATTAAGTAAGAAAATGTAAAAACTTCACCTTCTTATCTGTACTTGAAATTAAATTTTCTTTAGATATTCAATAGCTTCGTCAAGAAAAGAAGCTATTGTGAGACGGTCTCACACTACAAGAAAAAATCCTTATGGTGACATTAGAGTAGTGCTTGTTCAACATAGACGGGATAACATAAGATAAAGTGAAACAAAAACTCCCAATCTTTATAATCTCAGTACCTGTAAGGTTCGATGATTCCACTTACAATCTTAACTATGGTGAAAGGCTTCTTTCCACTTGGAAGAAAATGGAGACTGTAAAAACTCCCTTTAAAAAAGAAAATCAAAAGTTTAGATACAAATTATATCATATTTTTCATATAGTTTTCTGCCCATTAATTAAAAGAGAAATGAGTTGGAATATCAAATTAACAGCTGGAAAGAACCTAAAATATGAAGCAAATTAAGCTGGGATCCGAAACGGAGCAACTCGCCGTAGATTTCCATCGCAACATCGAATCTGTACATTAATCGACAAATTTTTAGCTTGTACTACCCCAGCTATGTTTCATCAGAAAACATTGAACTGAAATGTGTTCATTTAGTTAGGCTAAAACACCGCATAAGGTCAGTACATAATGCAACAAGGTTACCACATAATTCCAGGTTCGTCACAATTGTTAGTATAAAATTCATAACTGATTCATTTTTTTTTTTTGAATCCAAACAATTTATGTATATTGGAAATGAAAGATAACTCATTTTTCTACGTTTCATCTTCTCAAAGATTTGTCAATAAAATCAACTAACAAGCCTGAATCAGTGTGCAAAAGACATGCATAACATTCAGGTGTTCTGTTTTCCGCATATTAGAGCAGTTCCTATGTTAGAATGTATCCAATGGCCATGAATTAGATGCGGACCGTCAGAGCATATCTGAGAAAGTTTTTGAGTCAAAAATAAAAGATTTGGACATATTAGTGAGCATATTTATATGTAATCTCGACAGAGACAAACATGCTTTACTATTGAGGGATCAGAGGTGCTTGCTTGATTGGGTATGAGTACGTAACTTGGGGTACAAAACTATCTTTTGAGTTGGAGATGTAGGAATGAGCTCTGGCATCTTTGCCGGAATCTATATTAGTAAAAGTACAATTCTAATGTTTTAAACTATATGAAAGCTCAAGCGTCATAGTTCAATTGCTCATAGCAGTGGATATTATCGTACTCCATCAACCCCCTCTCAATAATTGCAGTATTTGCATTCCATCACAATCAAACTCGTGACTTTGACTCTGACACCAATTGTAAGAACGAGCACTTGACGCTTTACCTAAAAGTTGTAGAAAGGACAACAACTCAAGCGTCAAGGTTTGATCGCTTTTCTAAAAAGGACAATTGTTGCGCCTCAACAGAAGATTATGTTTGTTGTTATGACTTAATATAAATCTCCCCAAATGTTCATTTTCTCGTTCGATTTCATGCTTTATTCCCTGTGTGAAATGTGCCGTAAGACGAGAGAATATGATGTAACAAGTCAATTAATGTGTATAAGTGAGAGATATTAAATATATTTCAATCTTTGAGATTTGATTTTTATAATATGCCATAATATAAGATAAGATATGTTAAATATATGAGTAGGTCTCTTGTGAGACGGTCACGAATATTTTTGGAGCACAACCATATATTTCCAAGGTTTTAAAATGTGAACGTAACCGAAATATTCAAGTGATATTACGACAATCATAAAAGGAACAAAAAAATTGTAATTTGTGAGATTATTTCGGGACTTGTAAAATGAGTTGAGAGATTCGAAATTAATTCGTTTATGCATTAAATTCTGACAACAACAACTGTGAAATAAAAATGTAAATATTTGGAAAAAATTAAAAAAAATCAACATAAATTTTCCAAAGTAACAGAAATAAATTTATTTTATTATATATGCATTATTTTTCCTTAATATATGAAGGCTTTTGGCTTATTCTTTACTTGTTCATCAATTTTTTTTTATGGAAATGCAGCATTTCATTTTTACATATTTTATTTATTTCAATATTAGTTATTTATCTAATTTATATTAGTAAAAATACTTTCATAAAGTTAATATTATCATAATGAATTTTTGTATAATCATATTATAATATTTACTCAATTTAATATGCTTGTTTGTTAGTATAATAAGACTCCAAGGATATATTTGAAATTTAAGGTTATTTATAAAAACTAACTTAGTCTAATATCGAATTTGGTTCGGTAGTTTGTAGGAGGAGAATTATGTATGCGGTAATTTTGTTAGAGCAAGTGTCAAAAGAACTAATTTGTGGCTTGGATTATTGACTCTTATATATAAAAAAATCTTTATTTAATAATATTTTTCGATTTTATTCCATTATAACATTTACTTTATCTTTATACTCATATAAATTGCAATGATAAAGTCCTAAAATATATAATAGGTACCATGTGATTTTCCTGGTAATGTAAGAACATTAAATTCATTAGGAAGTGCAATGTATATTCTAAAATGTTCATAGTCGATTCAGCCGCTTAAAATAAGAATAAAGATTACTTGAGCTTGAGACTAACATATGTTATGTAAGTGTTATGTTTCATTAGTAAGGGTATGAAGATGTCTATTCATACAGATGTTCTATCATTTGATGATGCACTGAATAACCCTCCATCGGATATTCCTAGTGGTTATCACTTATCAAGTGAAATAGTCTGCGATTATGGTTGTACATCATTAGTCCTTTGACTCGGGATAATGTAGAGGTTCTACGTACTAGCATGCACTTTGATTCGTTGATTGACTCCAATGAAGGTCATCAGGTAGCATGGTTAAGTGTAGTTTGGAATACGTAGGAATTAATGCATTGTAGTTGGGGATTCACTAGTCGCTTATGTTATTGATGAGTTAATAGTGTAAGGAGTCTCTAACCAGAGCAAGACATGTACTTTGGAGAAATGTGCCTTTCTAATTGCATAGACAATGTCACTAATATTACTCAATGATATATCACATCGTTGTCAAATTCATTTTGCAACTCTCGATATATCAATGGTTGCAGATTTGATCGGGATATATGAGTTGAGGGGGCCGTGTTGTACGCTAATAATAACTTAAGGTTCTTGCGTGCATTATCAGTAATACTTAGGAGATCAAGAGACGATGCTACTAGCTCTTTCTATGGTTTGATAGGTGTAATCAAACTTGAGTTCTGACGTTCTTAATCAATGGGTTGATGAAAAGAACGATGCTAATTTGGGAAAGCCCGAACATGAACAAATGTTGTTGAAGTTGAGAACTACGACTAGCTGTATCCATGAACCATTGAGGGTCAAACAAATATTGGATTATGTGTTTCAGTTAAAATAGTCAAATTTAACGAGTTGAATTTGATGAATATAGTTTGATGAAGATCAAATAAATTGCTTATAAATGAATTTATAAGTTCATCTATATAATGGAAGATATGAAAATTAGCTTAACATGTAATTAAGTGAGGAGAATTGAACTGTCTGTTTAAGTTAAGGAGTTCATAAACTAGCAGATGACAACAATGGATTAGTGGAAAATTTTGTCTTTCGAAATTTTTGTTTTCATTATATGAAAGAGTTATGTACCTTCAACACATCAGGGCTGTCTGATTTTCAATCAAGATTATAGTGAGTTAATAATTATTTATTTAGTAAATTTATATTCTATTAATTAAATAAAAATATCAGTAACCGTGACTAATGAGTGAAAAATTCTCATGAAACATTCTAGAAAAGTCTAGAATAGATTAATTAATTATTTGACTAATTAAATTAAAATTATTTAATTTAAAGCATATACATATATATATATGCATGTATATGTATACATATATTATATTATCAAAAGTTGATAATAATTTAATTATACATGTTATTTTCAAGAGTAAAAAATACATACATGAGATTTTGAATAATAAAATCACAGTATCCTGATTGGAGAAAAAACTTTAAAATATTTTATTAAGAGTTATATAAAATAACATAATTTTTATACATAAACTCTTTCTCTCTCACACACACAATATTTCGGCCACTCCCAATTTTTGAAGAAAATTTTTCGCCCTTCTTCCGCTGAGCTCCGCCGCTAGTCGCTGTAGTCGCTTGCCGGAATTTTGAAATTTTGACGATCCGATCTCTACACAAATTTTGTTAGATCTCTAGTATGATCTATAAGATGAATCCAGTATCTGATCATGGGCTAATTAGACGATCAAAGAAAAGAAGAGATCCGTTTATAAAGATTTATAAGAAGAATGATATCGGCTTAAAACCCGAAATAGTTGGAGCCGATATTATATACATAAAAATAAATTAAACTAAATGTCTTTTGAATATTTATTTAAATGATACACATCCAAAAATATTTTATACGTCAAAATAAAAATTTTAAAACTTCCTTAATGTTTTAGGTTCGAAAAAATGGTTAATCAACAAAAGGGTAATAACCCAAACAAATACCTTGCACCTTTCCAAATTAGGATCATCACAAGCTTGATTGGTGCACAGGTGGCACCAATCCTCCGGTTCACCTACTCTCCATTTCAAACCCCACACTTTGAAATGTCTCCATTTGCGTTTGTGTGGATCTATCTGGGTTTTGCTGAAAAGCTACTTTTGTGAAAGATTCTTGTTTTTATAGATGGAAGTGAGTTCCCTTTTTGTATCTTCTTGATCTGTGTTCTGTCATTTTACTGTCCAAATTACTGTTCAATAGTGGCGTTTTCTTGCTCCTGTGTTTTGAATGATTTGTGTTGCATTTCATAATATGTTTTTTTCTTGTGATTAGTCAGTTAATGTTTCTGAAATGATGCATTTTTTGTGTTTGTTTGTTGGCTTGCTGTTACCTTTGTATCAGCCGGTGTTACTATATTAATATTTTTGTAGATGTACTGAGAAGTATGCAGAAGATCTCGAGCAGACTTTCTGTTCCGGTGTACATCTATGTTTGATTCAGCCTTTGTTATATTATTTGAAGATGTGTTACATTCTAAAATTTGAATTTTAGTTGGAGGATGCATTGATCGCGAGAGCGTGAAAAAGTAGATTAATGTATAATTTTGGGAGTGAATGTTGATTTTGTAAAAGGGTAATTAGTCTGTTTTTATTTTGAGAATCTCTACTGGGAATCCCAAACAAAGAAATTCGAGTTTCCTTGATTCTGTTGGGTGAAAGCTGAATTTGACGCGAGTTGTTATTGTTTGGTTAGTGGATGAGACATGTAGCTGTGGAGGTTGTCGGGATGCATTGAGTTATTGTATGTTAATAAGAAGCATCTAAGTTCTTGGTGAAATTAGGCATCATATTCAATGACAATTTCTTGGTGAAATCAGGCGTAGCCAACAAGAGCTGTAGTTAATATTTGTTTAATTCGGTTAAATGCCTTTTGGAATCCCATCTGAATTCATCTGAACCCATCTTTCTTTAAAATATTTTTAATGATCCAGCAATTTTACCATAATTGTTAACAAATTTCACATAATAGCCACTGGGACCAACTCTTCACTAGTCGCTGCTTGACCCCTTTCAAGTCATCAGGAACCTCCCTAAGATATTGTTAATTGTTTAACTGTCATACTCAGAGAAACAACAGAACTAAGGTGGTTAATCGGCGGTTTGAGATATATCTATGATGTTTTGTAATGGCTAGCTGAAAAAACGGCCTGAAATTGATTTGTTAGGCTGAATTCTAGTTGAATGACATGTATTGCAGATCCACATGAATCACAACTTTTTGCACTCTCTATGTCCACTATCAACCTCCAATATATTGCTTGGTGGAAGCCGTAGAAGAGGTCAACAATCATGTTAAGTACCATAATACAGTTCTTGAACAATTTAACGTAAATGTTGAATCAAACTCAGAACAACATGAAGAAATTTCCGGGCACAAAACATCAGGGAATTACTTTTACGATAATGGTTTGCTCCTTCTGTAAGTGCCTTGTTGAGAAACTGAGGCCACCAATTATTTTTACCTCCTATGGCAAAAATACATCTGGTTTTCCATGTTTCCCTATGTCAAGAGGGAACTATGGAACTGTCCTTGTGCAATGAAGTAGGCTTCATGAGTGCCGGTGCACTTGAGGTGGCTTGATGTCATACCAATCAATCAGGTTTACCAAAGAAGAAAACCACAAATGGAGCCATTTTTGGTAGGAACCCCTACTGACAAGTACTTAATGAAGTAGGAGGAATTTCAAGATTATATTGAAGAGATCCTTATAGCTCACCCTTGATTAAGTATTTGAGAAATTTAAAAGATAACAAGAATTCAGTAGAATTATCTACTATAAACAAGAGCGAAAAGGAGAGGATAACCAAACAATATCTAGATAAAAAAAATGAGTAGATGTTTGTTAAGGAAGCTTGTTCAAGAAAGCTACTCTCCTTCATAAATCAAGAAAGAAAAGAGATACAACAAGATAGATGAAGATGAACAATTATACTCAGAAAATATTTGGGAGGATTCTTTACAAAATGCTTCTACGTCCCTGTTCTCTTTCTATTCTCTATTTGTACAACTCCACCATAACCAACATTACATGTAACACTACTCTAAATCTTCTCACATTGACCTGTACTCGTAGTTATTCTGTAAGTTGACTATCTAATCTTTCACTACTAGCAAATGTGTACCAATGTTACTTGGAAGTGGCACCAAGAATTTATTGCTCGTCTTTTGTTGTGGTTCCCAAACTCTTTTGTGGCTCGCAAACCCTTAATAAAGTTATCCTGGCTGTGTAATTATTAATTTTTAGTTCTTTATTATTGTTGGTATTGGTATTGTTATTGTTATTTTCTTCTTATTATTATTCTTGTTATTATTTTTCTTATTATTTGTATTATTATTGTTCTTATTATTATCATCTTCTTATTTAATTTGTGGGTTGGAACCTAAGAGGGCATCAACCCGTGTAGGCACTGGAAAAATCCAATTCCCAAGTGCTCAACACGAGTTTTCACTTTCGGCTTTGACATTTGTTGAAAGTAAACATAACCTAAGAATTAAATGATGTGGAAGAGACAGATTTGAGAGACTAGGCAGATCACCCCCCATTTAAGGATTAAAAATAAAATGAAACACATAAAACCAGGAAGTATTAATGGCGAAGCATGTAGTTTATGATCATTGTACATTCATTTAGATCTTCATCTCCAAGTGATATTAGGCTGATACCGATTTTCCCTCACAGAGCCTTTTTTTTATAACCCATATATTTGGCAGCCTCTTATGCTTGTCAATGATCAACTTTTTTGTTATATTTTCTTAGTTGGAATAAACATGGACATTTGAAAGTAAAATCACACAAAAAAATATAGGAAATGTACTCTATTAGCTACCCTTTAAAATTATCCTTTACATTTTCACTCAAGGGATTAGTAAGTTCTAATCATTATGGATGAGATCATCAAGTTTTATAAATATCTTGTTACACTTTCAATACTGATTTTTCTTCTCGATTCATGGACCTGCTTGTTCTTGATTCTCAACGCAGCGCGCAAAGGTTCCACAATTTGGCAACTGGGAAAGCGAAGAAATTCCTTATACCATATGCTTTGATAATGCGAGGAAGGACAAGAAAAGTGACCAGTTGTTTCAAAATGATCAAGGAAATCTCGAGATTCAATCTAAAGGCAATAAATTATCTTCCGCTGCATCACCTAAGCATGAGCTACTCTCTAGCCAAGAGGAGGGTGAAATACGTATAACTAGTCGTTCACCTTTACACCCTAACCTTACTGTTCATAAATCATCAATTGAACCATCTCACAAATTTCATGGTCGTGGACAAGCTGGAAATATAAAGCAAGAATCTGAAGTATCTAAGGCCTTAGACGCGCATGGGTCTTGGCATGATACTCGAAAAATTCGAGAAGGAGGTGAAATGCGACGATTTACCGATTCTCCATTACACAATGAAATTGCAGGTCGGAGAACTAGCTCTGGCAATAATACACCTTCAAGGGTTTCTCGACAGAGTGCTGGGTCTAATCGAAGTAGTTGAACCTTCACCACTGCATCCGCATTCACAGGGAAGAGTTGGAGGAAAAAACACTGGATTTTCTTCTCCATCTTGGGAAAGGAAGGCTACATCTGATATGGCACCCTCGACTCCTGGAAGATCTCGGTTGAGATCAGTGGCGAAAGGCGATGACACCGTAATTTCTTATCTCACTCTTTGTCTTACACATCTCGAAAAGTCACTCATTTTATTGGTTTATTCATACAAAAGTAGTTGATAAATCGCATATGGGAGTTGGTATTGGTAATTAAATTCTTTAGGTATTTTAAGCTGATAATGTAGCATCAGAACACTTAAATCTGCAAGATTTAATGTTTGTCATGTAAGCCCCTCAACTTATGAATGTGTGGCACGGTACTCTAAATTCCACATTCCAACGGAAATCGATGAAAAAGATCACCAATTGCAAATCAGCCTGGTGATCGCTGGGTCTCGTAGAATTTGTTTTGGGGGGCACTCAATTTAGAGACTATTGTGGAGCAATTTATGCTTCTCACACTTATTTTGTAATTGGAGACGTTTTGGGTGAGTTTTCAGATAATTTGTTTTGGGGGCCAAGAGTCACTCAGTTTAGAGACTAATGTGAGGCAATTTATGCCTTACACTTATTTTTTTATTGGAAACCGTTTTTGTCATTCCTTTAAGACATGAACCTACAATGTTGTGATCTATTTTTAGACTCTGAGCTGGTGTATTTTAATAGTTATCATTCATTGAAAGTTCGACTGTGGGAACTGGTTGAGACTGAAGAGTCACAATCTTTGCTTCTAGTCCAATAAAACCATATGTAAACGAGTTTGTACAGAGGTAAACCACAGCTTCAATGCTGGAAAAGATCCTGAAGTTATAAATTTGCACTTAGTTATTGTGAGTTTTGAGAAACATGGGACGTAGTTTACCACCACTATATATCAACTGTAAATTTATGAAGTTTTGATTGCAGCCTGATCACAGCCCTGCTATACCCAAGTTCGGTGAGTGGGATGAAACCAATCCTGCTTCAGCAGAAGAATATAGTCACATTTTTAGCCGAGTAAGAGAAGAAAAAAACAGTGACACTGGGAAGGTACCTGTCATGCCAACTGAAACAACATACTCAAACTTCCAGAAGCATTACGGAAACGATGATTTAAAGGTAAAGCAAATGTAGATTCGTAGCGTCTAGTTCTACAACCAGATTATGATTATGTCGCTATCTTGTTTTTCTCTTAAAAATTATCTGTTTTCATCCAAATGTGTTTTTCTCATGGTTACTTATACCAGGGATGTTGGTGCTTTCCATGGGGCAAACGATGACATTTTTGTTAGCTGATGAAGAGCAACGCGCAAGGCATTCCACAAGTACTGTAAGGGTCTTCAAGTTTGTGTGATTTGCATTTATTTGTCAAATACGTCGCGATTGTCTTACTCGTGAAGGACAAGGGAATGGGAATTCATTCGTTTCTTTTCTTGTTTTCTTTTCCTTGCTGATTTCGATATGACTTACCTTTTATGTTTTTTCCATAAGCTCAAGGAAGGATGAAGGAGATTCTTTGTTACAAAGTGCAGTTCTATGAAAAACTTGGCAATGGTTTGATTTCCAAAAATCTTCGTTGCATTTGGATTTGTGATGCATGTATGTTTGGCTAAGCTTATGTTTTTATGTCAATATATCACCTCATTTAATGTTTCGTAACTTATTAGATGCTTTATAAAGCTTGTATTGTTGCTGTTTCATTGAAAATAATTAACAGGTAAATAGTTTGTTTGGGAGTCTCTTTTTGGGAAAACAATAATTCGAAACAATAGAAACAGAAACAGGACAATGCTTGTGTTTCTGGTTTTTTTTATTGTTTTAATTTATGGAAAAGTGAAATTTTGGTCCATCATGTTTACTTTTTACGATTTTGGATCTTCATGTTATCAAATTTTAACTTTATTTTGTATTTGTCAACTGTTAAATTATGTTTACATAAAAGTAACTCCATAATAGAAATCAATTAGATAATAAAATATAATATTATAATAATTGAAAATGCATTTGTATTAGAATATATAAAATAGACATTTTGGTTAGTAAAAACAATATTCCAGAAAAATATACTTCCGAATAGATCTCTTTGCCCGTCTCTTGGTTTTGAAGAAACAAAATGGTCAGAAGTGGTCTGTCTTTTAGTAAGGTGTATTTAATGCAGAGCTTTAATGATTTTCAATGACTTTTTTTAAATGATAAATTTTTATGGATTTGGTAGATTTTTATTGACTTTTGTATAATCCTACAGATTTGTAACAGAATTTCATGGATTTTTGTAGACTTTTTGCAAGATTTTGATAGATATTTGCAAAACAAATTATCATTCAATTTAACAAAATCAAAATTTCAATATGTATAATTTCTTTGAACTAGTAATTATTTAACATAAATAACATCTTCACTTTAAAATAAATTTACTTATTTAAAATGTAAATATGTTTAATATATGAAAAAATCACAATTCAATTTAACAAAATTAAAATTTCAATCTCCATGTCTATTCAACATGAATAAATAATTAATCAATAAATTTTTAATTTATAAGTGTATATATAAATTTAATCAATATAGATAAATGACTAATCAAAACATTATGAAATTTGATAAATTGTAAGCAGTTTTTTATGAAAAAAATCTAAGATTCGTTCTTGTGAATATGATCAACGTCACTCCACATTTTATTTGATATAGTATCTCTCCATGCATTTGCATTTGCTCGTTGTTGTTCTTTAGTGTCAAATATTTGATCAAAGTTGTTATCCTCGTAAACTTGTTCTGATGAAGGTTGTGGAACTTCATTCTCTGGTTCAATTGGAAATTCATCAGATCGACTCTCCTTTCGATTGCACAAGCCAATACAAGCTCCGTCTGTGTTGTAATGGAAATGGAGGAGCAGTTTTTAATATTTTGAACCGCGATTTAAATATACCAAATATCATCTCAATGACGTTTCTTAAAGAGGCATGACGAAGATTGAACAACTCTTTCTTAAAGGAGCCAAGAATCGACGTCGATTTGCATATCCACAATCCACTAAAAAAATTTACCTATCGAACAGTATTTGTAGAATCAAGTAACCAATGAATAACATATATAATCTTGAAAAATTACAAAATTTTTAAATAAGTAGAAAAAAATACCTTGTGGCACTTTAAGCCCGTTATTTCTTGATAAAGCATCTGTCAATATGTTTGAATCATGTGCAGATCCTTCCCACCACTGAGCACATAAATAAATTCTAAATCAAAGTTACAAGCTACTAAAACATTTTGAGAAATTGTCCCGTGACGATTACGATAACTGTTAGTATCATGCCCAAACACTGTTGCTGGAATATGAGTGCCATCAATAGCCCCAATGCAATCCTACAATAAGAAAAACATAATAAAAATTGTGGTACTTATAATAATAACAACTAAAAAGAATTTAATCACTTACTTTAAAATAAGGATAAAATCTTGTACACTCTCTTATTTTTTCTGGAAGTCCAGATCCAGGTTTGATCATCATATCTGTTGCAATGCTATTCAATGCTCTCAACACCTTGTTGAAGTTTTGGCTAGTATTATATTGTGATCGACCGAAAATTTTACGAATCAAGTAATATCGAGTATTTTGACCGACAAGTAAAAACATGGCAATCATTTCTTCAATATAAATATATCTGGTATCTTGCAATGGTGTTTTTTAAGGGTGTCAATCAAGTGGGTTGGGTCGGGTTTCGGGTCAACCCGCAAAATTTTTTTATTTTTTTTCAACCCGAACCCAACCCGAACCCGAAGCAACCTGAAAACCCCCAACCCGAACACGAACCCGTATAACCCGACTCCACCCGTCTAACCCGCCTAACACGAATTTTATTAATATTTTTAATTTTTTAAAAAAAATTAATGCAAAAAATTCAAAAATAATAAAAAATAATAATATTTCAATTTAAATATATAATAACAAAATTTTCGATTTAAATTTGAAAGTTTAATCGTAGAAAATTAAAAGTATATTTACTAAATCAAATAAAAAATTGTTAAAAAAATAAAAATATGTAAAATAAATATTAAATGATGAAAATTTATCATATAAATATACAATAAATTTTGTTCAAACATAAAATATATAAAAATATAAGTAATATTTTCAAAAAAAGGTTCGCAGGGTCAACCTGTGACCCAACCCGACCCAACCCGAAACCCGCCTAACATGACACTAACCCGAATCCGCCCAACTCGAACCCGAAAAACCCCAACCCGAACCTGATTTTTTTCGTGTTGGGTTGTGTCGGGTTGACAGGCCGTGTCGCATTTTGACACCCCTAGTGTTTTTTCTCTAAGGATGTTGCACAATTTTAAAAATACGTCAGGGTACATTCTATAAATTTCTCGAAAGTTTGTTGGATCTTCTTTTAATATTTTATGGATATAATCCTATCCACTTGAAGTTATTGGTCTTCTATTTAAGGAATGATGGACACGTTCATCATTCATGTTAGTCATATGCTTAGTTAGCACATAGAGGATCCCAAGAATTTCCCTCAACAAATACCTAAAAGTTTCGTGTAATTTTTCTTCGAATTCCTCTTCTTCCATTTGATCTTCTACATCATGTATGTTGATATATGACACTTTAATGAACCACCTGATATCAAACAAGGAATTAGAATAAAAAAATCTATGAATTTATTGTACATCATTCCATGTAAAACTCAAAACTTATATAAATAATCCAAAAATCCACAAAAATATGTCCAGAAATTAAATCACAATATAACTCATTATTGATCATGTCCCTAAAAATATTCATTCATTTAATTTATAGTCTATCCATCCCGAACGCTCTTCACTTGTCATTTTCAAGAAATCCATCTTCTTTGATCTGGTATTAAGTAAATCAAGCACTTTGTATCGAGTACGATTATCTAAATTTGGGACCTCTTTGATAGCATCCCAACAAGTATCACCTGCATTCTCTATTAATTCTATCTTATAAACTACTCTCTCAAGAGTGTGAGATATTTTACATATATAATTTGGGTCTGTATTCTTGAATGTGCTTGATTTTGCTTCAAACTCAGCCCTATATCGTTTTTTTTGTTGTTGGTGGAACCTCTGAACTTCTGGGCTGAGGGGATAATGGTAAAGCAGAGTCCTCAAAAAATAGAGGCTGGTGTGAAGATTCTTGTTTGTCACTTTGCACGATTCACCACTATCATAATCAAAGACATAATCATCTAATAAATTATTTTCCCTATTTTCTTATATCTCAAATGTTCTTGCATCAGTGTCATCTCCTAGTCCAATTGAGTATTTTCCAGTAGCAGTTCCAGTCCCGACCGCAATTCTCAAATCTTCATAATCCTCAAAAGTGTCTGTCCGATAGTGTTCATGTTTATGATGAGACTGTAAATAACAAAAAACAACAATTGTTAAAACTAGTTATAATTCTAATTATAAATATAAATTTATTATTGTAGAACCCGTTAAATCAGAACATGTATAAGCTATGCATAATTACTATTATTTAATTTGAAAATGATTTTTTATTCATGAGGATTTAAATTCTTTTCTTTAAATTTGTTGAGTTATTTTACGCAGTAGTTTAGTTATTATCTTTTCAGTTAAATAAGCGAGGTCGGACTGGAGTTTGGGTACTGAGATAAAATTTAATAATAAGAAAATGTTTCTAAATTTAGTTTAAGATAAAGAATAAGTTATTTTAATGAAAAGAAAGTTTAAGAAATTATTTAATTAATTTAAGATAAGTAGTAAATGGATTTTTTTTATGTCCAATAATTTAATTGAAAGCCTAAATTAACATATGTGACCAATTGAGATAAGTTAATCTAGGCTTATTTTATTTAAGAAATTTTAACTTAACATGTTGGTAAATTTAATTTAACAAGTAGCGATGCATGTAAGATAATTACCATCCTAAACTAATTAATTATTTAATTCACTAAAATACTTAATGGGTAGATAAAACTTTAAGGATTTAAAATAAAATATTTAAGCAATATTTTCTCTCCATGACCAAGCAAATTCGGCCACCTAATAAAAGATTTGATATGTATTTGACAACTCACCATTTTGATCCATTTCCTTATTCTTTTCTTGGTAGATAATTCCCTCACTTTTTAATCACCAAGTAATTATTAAATAAGCAATATTCTACCATTATTTGATAGGAGAAAATTGGTCACCTCACCCCCATATCTCCCTCAAATCAAATCATTCTTTATATCTCAAACACTAGGATAGAAAAGTTTGTATCTTACCATTCAATCCTCCCATTCATTTTGCAACTTCCTCATTCATCCCCTAGCCTCCTCTCTTCTCCATATTCTCGAAATTCTAAGATTATCAGCAAGAAAAAAAATCGTGAGCCACCAAGAGAATTAGGAGAGAAAAGTAGAAAATAAAAGAGAACTCCGTCTCCGTCGCGCCGTTTCGTCGTATCAATTTGTTTTCTTTTAAAACAAATTCAAAGCATGTCTATATCATTCTTTTCTCTTCAATCAAGTCATATACTAATTTTTAAATCATGTTATGTTCATTATTCATGTAGCAAAACCGAAATTTTTGTCAAGCAATTTTCGAAATATTGTACAGAATTTTTGGCTCTTTCCTTGTGCCTTCACGGTTTTTGTTGTTTTTCTGGTTTCAGGGTTTGGCTCGGTTCCACGCACTCAAGACTGCATCTAGGCGTGTACTAGAGTGTATAATGATCATGTTGGTCCATTAGTTCAAGCCCCATACCCGCTGGATCACGAAAATGACAGCAACTTCCCCCTAGTGCAGTTTGAGTCTCGATTTTCTGGTGTTGGATGTCTAAGTTGAGGTTCGAATCTTGATTGGCTTTTGGGCCTGTAACCATGGTTAGAATCCTCCCTTAGCATGTCTAGGACGTGACCAAGATGACCTTTCATGGCTTGGTTCACGATCCCATCGGTTTTTAAAAAATAAACAAGACAAGTGCCCCCTTCGAACCCTTTTCTTTTTCTGCATGTGTAGTTTCGGTTTTGAGGTTGGTGTGGATCTTGGTTGGCTTTTTAGCCCTTAGCCATGGTTTACACAATGCCTCATGATGTCTATATCATGCCATGGTCGATCACATGGCCACTGGAATGATCCATGACAGCAAAACAAGCAACACCCCCACGCGTGCCATGTGTGTCTCGGGTGGAACTTCAGATTTGTCGTAGGTGTTGGTGTGGATTGTGGTTGGCCTAGGGCCCTTAGCCATGGTTCAAACCACACCTTAGGATGTTGGGAAGAGTCCTTGGTCGGTGGTTCAAGCCCCAATGGCCAATAGCCTCATAAACGAAGCAAGAAAGCACAACAGCTGCTGCTGTATTTTTTACAACAACTTTGCCTTCGGTTCAGAGGCTTGTTTCGAGTTCTTGGTTGGCTTTTAGCCTCTGACCTTGGACTGGACAGTACCTCATCGAGTTAGGAAGGTCATGTTTTTGGCTGTTCGTGATTTGGTTAAGTTTAGAGGTCGTACAAGAATTTACGGTGCAATGTGTGAAAGTGACTCTCGAAAGAGCGCTTCATGTTTTTGGCTTCCATTTACCAAATTTCGAGTATCACAATTCTTAGGAGCATTATTTCATCATGTTAGACGTATTTTGACCATGACTAAACGATGGTTCGGTGTTTGTTCGTGTTGGTACGGAGTCATGGTTAGAAGTTAAGTCGTTGGTCTAGTTGGCCCCGTTTTTGGGTTCAATTAAGAAGTTTTGGTCAAGTTAAGTTTATTTTCATGTTTCTCATGTTAGAATTAGGTCGCAACGAGCCTGGGAACGATCCAACCCAATTGGTAAAATAACACAGGAATTTAATTATATTACGTGCATAAAAATATAAAAGTTTATTTCTGAGATATATGCGATATGTCTTGTGGCCACCTCACGTTCATGGGATTTGCAGCTTATGGGATTATTACTTCACCCGGTGACTCACGACCGGTTCATGTTCATGTATAGGTACGGATATCCTGTCCAAGGGCTGTGATGATCTCTACCGCCCAGCATACTATGGTTTAGTCTGATCAGACGATTCAGTTCATGTTATGGGCCACTTGCGTAGAACATTATCTCAACAGAAAAATTATGATTTGCTATTTTATGACAGATTTCTATCGAGCAAACATTTTACGTACGATTTTCAGTTATGCACGTATTTATAATTATTCATGACACAATTTTCACGTTACGCTTTACGATATGATATCTTTACATGGCATAAAACTTTATGATATATTTACTTGTTATCCATGATATATGCATGCTAAGTCTTTAGACTCACTAGACTTGATTGTTGTAGGTACTGATGAGATCAAGGCCGAGGGCGGGGACCAGTGACCTAACTTAGGTCGGCAGTAGTAGGAACCCGAAGACCTCATGTTTATCATTTATTATTTTTGTTCAAACTCAGTTTTTACTTTGAAGAATTATTTTAAGTTGTGGTTTTGAAAATATTATTTACTTTCGTTGCTACTTTATACATTAAATCTGAAAAAAAAAATTATTCAGCAAATTTTCAAATACGAAATACGGGCCTCTAGAATTATTTTAACTCAAATACTTTTACCTTGAAATAATCCTCCCATATTTCATCTTTAGCAGTGAATTTCTTTGTCACGGAATCCCATCCAAAACCAGAGTTATGACGTATAAGCTTACAATAATTGTTGTATCGCTGTTTAAACCATTTTAAACGACTTTGATATTGTGTACTAGTCTATTCACATCCAAGTTTTTCATTTAGAGCATGAAGTATATTTTTCTCCACAGTTTTTTTGTTAAATACTCCATTCTTATCACACCATCCTCGCATTGCGGCATCAACCATGAGTTTAGCAATTCATTACTCTCTTTAGTCATCCACACATTATATTTTGCTTGTGAATATAATATTGTAAGTATACTTGAGTAAGCATAAGATATAAAATATACGGTGATAAGAAGCAAACAAGCACATACATTTTACTAGATATTGGCCAAGAGAAGTAAAAAAGATCTAGAGACAATGATAAATTGTGATACAAACAATCAAACAACAAGGACTAACAAGAATTTTAAGAAAGAAGCTCCTAAGTTCTATGTTTATCACAACTACATGATATATATTGATTTTAAGTCAATGTATTAATTCATAAATGGACTATACATGCGATGTTTTTTACTGTGCGACGTTTAACAATGCAATGGAATTAATATTATTGAATGCCTTAAAAATATTAATATTAGATATTAATATGTCAAACTTACTCATTATTATGATGATTTGGGAAGCATTGGTTTTCTCATAGATAACGCGCCTTCTTTCAAGGCTCCTCTACTTTATATAGAGGTATTGTACATTTCCGGCCAAGTATCGAAAGAGTTTTGCATATGGGCTTCAAAAATTGTTATGGAATTTGGTCACAATAATGGCATATGAATTAATAATATATATTTGAATACAAAACACACACATATTGTTAGCCTATTGTTACATCCTGCAAAACGATCAGGCATTCAATTGAGAAAACAAAGCCTCCTCATATGATGCATTTCCTTCTCACCTTCCAAGATATTGATGCATATAAAATTAAAATAGATTTTTATATCCTAATTCCTGACTACTGTGAAATCCTCTGCTAAAATTGAAACCAAAAGGGAACCCAAACTGTACAATAAAGTATATTATTTTGACTCGCCAATCAAAGGAAAGTAAACAAAAATACTGTTCCGAAAATCTTTTGTATTACTTCAAAAAATCCATCTCATCTCAAGAAATTTAAAGCAAATAACTAATTAAACAATGTCATCGACTCACCACTAATAAAAAAAACTACTGCAAAATCATAAAAAATTGATGCCACGAAACGCTTATCCAAACTGTCTACAGTCTATACCAATAATGTAATCATCAAAACTATAATTGCCAGCCACACCTACGTGAATGAACCAAAATACACTTGTTGGACACATGATTTGAATAGATTGAAATCATAATATATTTTTTTTATCAAATCAATAACTATTCAAGAAAAGATTCATACCTTTGAAATTTGAGAAACCCTCGATTTGTCTTTAGAGAGAAAAAAACGCCGTATTTTGAGTGAGAAAGAGAGATATATGAGTGAGTGTAGAGCCCAAACTCAGTATACGTGAAACTCGTGCATTTATTTAATTTGTTAAATTAATTATTTAAGTTTAAAATGATTTTAGAGATCCATGATTTATGAAATTTTATTATTTTAATTATTTATGTTTATTTGATACACGTTAAAATGTTTTCTCGAGTTTATGTTTCAGGCGAATATTCGATGCGGGATCGAGGGAAAGAGACTCGAGACGATTTTTGGCCATTTTAAAATGTGGTAGTTTATTTCAAGTCAAGAAAATGACACTTTTAAATGATTTATGAGTTTTAACATTTTTAGAAGCCTAATTTAATTTATTAAGTGATTTTAAACTTTTGAGGTTTAAAACATGCGTATTTTTTTAATTCAAATTTAGGGATATTATTTTTAGTGGAGAATTATTATTTTATTTGGCATACTAATTGATTATTAGTATTTTTAATATATTAATAAAAACTCTTTAATGTCATTCCTACTAACCCCCTAACACACACACAAACACTTTCTTTATACTAACACACTTACACCACACACACCACACACATACCTTTATTTTATTATGGAAGAGGAGAAGAGAAGTTTTATTGAAACTCTCTTTCAGCAACCTCCATATCACCATCTTCCTCTCCCAATTCCCTTCAACAATCCTTCGTTGATTTAGCAGAAAAAAATCGTGCCTCAAGTCGCCCGGATCATTTCCCACACCGTGTAGCTTCGATATTCACCGTATCGTGAGTTTTAAAGATCAAAGACATGTATATTCTTTCGTTTTATGCATCGACCTCGTCATAGTAGATATTTTGATGTATGTTATGCGTAAAAGTTTGATTGTTATGAGAAAAGTTTTAGTGATTATGCATTGAATCGATTTCTGAAACATTTTGGATCTCAAAACATAAGTTTGCTGCCATTTTTAAAAACTGCGACTTTTCAGTCGATATTATGGAAAAACTTTCAACAAATAAAACGTAGAACTTTTTGATACCTTCGACTTGACAGTAAATTCGAAATATTTAGATAAGAAACGAGTGAGTTATGGTTGTTTTCGAGTGACTGCTCAAACCTGTGATCTTATGAAAATGATTTTATCATGTTTTGAAGTTATTTGTTGCAGGCTTCGTTGAGAACCGCCGGGCTTGTGCTACTACATTTAGATATGTTGTAAGATGTGTTTAGGTGTTATTTGGTGGTTCGTTTGGGTCGGGTTTGGCTTGGGATGTAATAGAAGTCGTAGGAAGCGAAACGATGTCGAATTACGGGTTATTGTGTATTGAAGTTGTTTGACGATGCTTGGGGATGTTTGGGGTGTTTGTACGGGTTCGAATCAATGTAATAGCATCCTAAGATGAGTCTTGAGGTGTTGGTTCATGGTCCTTCGGCTTGGGTTGGAAGAATGAATCATTAAGTTAGTGAATTTCCACGTCCAGAGGCTACACGGACCCCTTCCTGGACCTCTACACGGAGTCCGTGTCCTTTTTCCTTCAAAAGTACGAAATTTTCGTGCGTACCCGGACCCATTCACGAGGTCCATGTACCCCCCTCTAATAATTTTTTTTATATTTGCTTCGGGGTTCTATATCATGGTTTAGTACGATGGTTTAAATTTATTTATGTAAAAATATAGGATTCGTTTTGGGGTTTTATATCATGGCTTAATACGATTATTAAACGAGGTCAAGTCCCGAGAGATTTAGAATGTCATAAGCTATTTATTTACTTCGGTGGTGAGCACGAGTACCTACTTCTAAGCTATGAAAGATAAGTGTTTGAACTCATGTTAGTATCTTGCAGCAGCGGTCCCAAGCGAGATCCAACGAATCCCTCAACGTCAAGTAAGTATGTTCGACGTGCAAAAGAAATATTTTAAGTTTTTGAGACATGCTAAATGTCTCGTGACCAAATTATGAATGGGTTTGGAAGTCGGTGAACGTGGCCGAGGACCTCTCCACCCTGTTAAAGCATGAACGGGTTTAGATCAGAATTGGGAAGCGTTAAAGCATGAACGGGGACCAATCCACCCGTTAAAACATGAACGGGGATCTCATGTATGTGACAGTGGATCTTCCCTGTCAGCCCAGTACTGTGGTTTAGTCTGATCAGGCGTATTTATGTATGGGTCACTTGCTTTGAAACATACCTCTACGCAAAATGATGAAGTTTATGAATGTTCAAGTATGCAAGCATGTTTAAGAAAAGTCTTATGATGATGGCACGTCTATGTTTATGTATGTATGCACAAGTTTCAAGTATGTTACATTCAGGCTTTTAAGTATGCAAGTTCAAGTTTCAAGTACGTACGCTCTATTTTAAAGTTTCATGTGATTTTATTATGTATTACTCGTTACTCCCAGTTTATACATGTTGAGTCTTTAGACTCATTAGACTTGATCGATGCAGGTGATGATGCATTTGAGGAGAGGAGGGGTGAGGACCAGTGAGCTGGCTTGGAATGAGCGGGAGGCTAAACCCTAGGACCGCCATATTTTTAAGAATTTATGAAAGTTTAAAATACTATGATTTTATGTTACTGTCATGATTCCTAGTCAAATGCTTTAGCAATATTTTTAATTTAGAATGTTTGGTTGCAGTTATTTTTTTAGAATGGATTATTGTTGGAAACTAAATTCCGGCGTTTGACAAAATATGAACCAACTGAAAATACGAACCAACTGATCGAGTAAGCTGAACTCAGCAACTGATCGAGTAAATAGAACTCAGCAACTGAACCCTGTAAACTAATCTACGCAACTGAAACGCAATTCAGTTATTCTCCTCACCAGCAAATCTGGAACACGTCAACCGACAGGTAATACATTCAGCTGTATGCTTTTAAGCTAAGCATCTTTCAACTAAACATGTCTCGGGAAAGAACATTCAACCGACAAAGAGACATAGAAGACTGCAACTGAATATGAAACGCCACACTTCAATCACTACAGCTTAGAACAACGCATTTCGACTAAAGCAGTTAAGACGCCGCATTACAATAAATGAAGCAAACAATTACCAAGGAATAATGAAGTGGCAATCAACGGATACAAAGATTCAAATACATCTCAAGTTACCGTTGGAAGGGAAGCTTATAAATATGACAGAAGAACATCTGAATAATAAGAAGATTACTCTATTCAAAGCTTGCTGTTATTCTGCCAAAATCTTATCTCACTCTTACTTGGTTTATTCGTAGCATTCAAGGCTACAATTTGAGCTCACTAGCACTTTGTAATAATCGTTAAATTCGATAGTGCTAAGATCAGTTACGCACTGAGAACATTCTGTAATACTAAGAGTTTCAGCTTTTGGCAGTGATAAGTCCAAACTGAAGTGGATCAGTACAAATCTTGTATTCGATCAAAGTCTTTTAGTGGAAATCCTATCCTTGAGATAGAAGGGGTGACGAAGGAATAATTGAAATCTCCGAACATCCAAAAACAATCCTTGTGTATTTTATTTCAGTTTTGTATTCTATCTTTCAGTCAGTTACTTTCCGCAACTACTTTAGTTTAACAGATTGTCATTGACCAACAAGATTCCGAGAATCAGTTTGTCACCAAACTGAACTCAAAATTCGAAAAGATCAGTTTTAATTGTGAGTGTTTATTCAACCCCCCCTTTTAAACACTCTTGATACGTTAATCGATCCTATCAATTATGGATGATCGCAATTTGAAAGTTTATTTCATATTTAAGAAAAAAATTATTTTCCGCAAATTTCAAATATTTTAAAAGTATGGTACATGACAGTGAGAATGATATTTGGTCAATTAAAAGTCTACAAAAATATCTAGAGTAAGTAGAAGACAATTTTTGAGTTTCTACAATTGTACCTATAGTTTTATGGTTTGTACCTAAAGAATATATTAGAATCATTGGAAATCTATGGAAATATTAGATACCTATAGATTTTTGTAGATTTTTAAAAAGTCAAGTTTGAATAACAAGTGACTTTTGAAGATATAGAAAAATCTAATTTGAATACCACTAAATTTTTATAGTGTTTGTAAAAGTCTATATTCAATACATTCTAAACTTTTAAACTCTACAAAAATCCATAAAAGTAATTAAATTTCCAAGATTGAATATACACCCCTTAATGCCTCGAGCATGCTTAATATAATGTGAAGATAAATTTTGTCAATATAAAAATATCAAATCAATTTTTGTTAGATGGATTTCTGACTTAACCCAAACTCATGAAAACATTATTTCTGACTTAACCCAAACTCATGAAAACATTATTTTTATGTTTAAAATATTATTTTTATTGCAAAAATATCATTTTATATTAGTTGTGTTATTAATAAATATTGTGTAATATATATTGATGTGAAATGTATATTGTGTAATATATATTGTGATTTGAGTGAAAAACATTATTTTTTGTGTGCAAATGATAACTTTTCACTAGAGTTATTATTAGATCGATTCATTTCGTGTATATAGATTTGTAAAACAGCAGCACACAAAAGATGCTCTAAATGGAATGGAAAGAGAACACATATTTGGTTGTACAGACCTAATCGAAAAGTAAAATTTTCTCTCAAAAATTAGGTTCATCTGGCATGTGTATATTGTGAAAAACATCTAATAAGATCGGATGACTGATTAGAGTAAGGTTGGATAAACAATCACATCATTTTTTCCAAAATTCAATTGCGATAAAAAATTTGAATTTAGTAATTTTCGCTGAGTCAATGTCAGTTGGCTAATCAGATAAGTTTTGTGCGGAAGGAAATTAAACTGATAGATCGAACACTCAAAAATGGCTAAGTAAAAACAACAATTGGTTTATCAAGAGTAAACTGACTGAAATGCAAATAACACAAAAATGTATTTGGATGTTCGAAAATTTGAATTACGTCATCTTTTGTTCCTTGTGAGAAGGATATTTACTAGAAAACTTTGGAGATTACAACTTTTGTAGCAACCCAATTTAGTAATGTTTTATCACTGCCTAACTGAAACTCCTAGTTTAACTTACTTACTTAAACAACACTGAACATTACAGTAACAGTCAACTTACAAGTATTTTGAAATGAAAATATTAAGCACAAAATTAATCCTCAATTATCTGATATAATACTTAAACGTATTCTAAGAAATCTTGAAAGCAGTTGGGCTTTTGAAAGTTTGAATATTTGAACTGATGCGATGATTCTAGAGAGCCTGACTAATTTACAAGTTCTTCTATTTATAAACTTAGATCCAACATTAGTAAAATAAAATATTATATCCATTCCAAATATAGTAGCCATTAATATCGTCTTTTTCATGTCATTGTCAATTTTGACAATTCGTACACTGTAGGTAGTACTCGCAGATTTCTGACAATTCAGAGGCTCTTGGTACATAAGACTGTCTTTTAGTCTACTTGGTCTTCGGCTATTAGTTCGGTAGGCTTAAATATTAGTTAGGCTTCAATTTTTTTTCTCATAATACTTTCAGTTTGACTCATTATCAGTTCAGTTTGGCTCAGTTTGTTAAATTACCAGAACTTAATTGATCCAACTATTTCCTCCTTTTTGGTGTTTGACAAAATATGAATTATAAATCTAATGATCCTGGTATACAACAACTTTAGGTAAACTGATATGCTAGCACTATCTTCTATGGAAATCTCTGTGACTGCTCGAGTGCTTGATTAACTAAGTTGATCTCTTGGAAAACTATTCTTTGCTATGTTCTTTCTTCTTACTCACTTCTCTTCTCTGACTAACTTCTTTTTTTGACAACACTAGTGGTTTTCAAAATTTCAAGAACTAGACTCAGTTGAGTAGACATTGTATCAATTTCGGAGGAGAGATTTTCATGAACTTTGTCTACCTGCTCATGATTGGAGGTAAAAAATTTTCCAGAGAGAGTTTGAGCAATACGAACTTGATCATTTTCAGTTTTTCTAGAGAGCTAAATTACCAATAACCTCCTTGGACATGTGTACCATCTCTGTTAGCAATTTGTATTGAAATCTATCTAGAGAGTTTTCAGTGTTGATATGATTTCTCCGAAGATTGGTTAGACTAGAGGTTATGGAAGCCAGACTAGCTGTGATATTGTCCAAAATTTATTCTTTAGAGATGGTCAATTATGGAGATAGAGCAATACTTGGAATATCCGTAACTGCTATAGTTTTAGATACAACCGTGGAGAGATTTGTATTTGAAGTGGAGCATGATCCTTGTTCAATCAACGGAATCGGTTAAGCTTGAAAAGTTTGTCCAGTTTGCAAATTAGGACTACTAACTGCGACTTCAATCGTTATCTGATTCACTAACTCTTGCACAATCTCAGCCACTGTTGTGTGCGCTTCGCTCATCAACACTTCAGCGCTGACTGGTTCAACTAAGGCCACATCTCCAATTTTTCCTGTAATTCTACAAGAGTTCATAAGTTGATCCATCAATGTTGAAAACTTAACAGACTAGTGAATGTTCTTCAAATTCTTCTTCGTGCGGATCCATAATATGTTGTTGTACAATATAATGCAAAACTTCATCAATGATAACAAGGGAAATGTCCCTAATTAGAGGAGAATAGGTTGGACTTTCGTGAGGCTGACTGGATGAAGATTTATCTTCCTACATTGTGTCTTCAGTTGGGTTGACAGGGACCTTATAAGACATTCCTTTAGGATTGGTGTCAATTGGTATGAATAACTGATGATCATTCCAAATTTTGACTTTCATCTGCATATTGATTAGATCCATTTCCATTTGTTTAAGTACAACAATTTCATTGAAAGCAGTTTAACTGGTTGGATCATAGTTGGCTCCATGTGAAAGGGGATCGATTATGGTGCCCGGAAGCGCAACGGAATTTAAAAAATCATATTTTAAACAAGAAAACCGAGAACTCCTTTAGTATGTAGCAAATACCAAAATAAACACAAACATAGTGTGTTAAGAAATGTACCTATCAATCACAAAGATTGATGTTTTGGCTCTAACTAAGTTGTAAACAACTTATCTAGACAATCTACAAGCTTCCAAGACCATTCCTTACTCAAATGGACTCCTTCTTTCAAAATTAGGTCCACCACTAACAATGTAGATCCAATCTAATTTTGTACTAGAAAAAGTAGAGCATTTTTCTTCAAGAAGTGTATATTTTCTTCAACAAAAATGAAGCAAAAATTGGAGAGGAATTTTTAAGAAAAAATTTCGGCCAAAATGAGTTTGGAGGAGAGAAGGATGAGTTATCTTGGTGCTTGAAAAAGTAAAAAGTGTATGGGCATGCCATGCCTTGTTTATTGAAAAAGTATCCTCTAACCCTTCACCTCCCATGCATGTACTTGATTTGGGCATGTAACATTTACAAAGGCCCATGGACTTTTATTTAAATATCTCAAACACATTTGAGACCATTTAAACTTTATTTGATTTTATTCAAGCCCACTAATTGAATAATTATTTCATATTGAGATCTACAAAGCTCAATATTATTAATTCAACACTTGAATTAATTTAATTATTTGGACTCTACTAGGTCTCTAGTGTTTAATTCATTCAACAATTGAATTAATTTAATTTAGTCCATAATAATATTTATGAAAATCACAATTTTCAAATATGTTATTTATTTGGCCAACTTTTAATTTAGGAACACTTCCTCAAATTAAAAGTTACATTCCCCACAATCCTCTTATAGAAGTCATACTTCTATTTTTTTTGCGCTTATAAACTCTTTTATAAGCCGTTCAACACATTGAACTATTTTCTTCTCAACGAGATCTAAAAGGTTAGCACTTGTTTGACCCTTATTGGTTCAATGATACAAGTAGCCGTGGGTTCACATCTCAATATGATTCGGGACTAAACATGTCCTTATATGAGCATACCCCAGTTGCTCCATTCTTATTTATCAACTCTTTGATAATAAGAACGTTAGAACTCAAGTCTGATAGTACCCAACCAATCATGTTAAATGCCTAGCAGCATCGCTTACATGATTCCCTAGGTATCAAATGATAGTGCCTGCAAGAACCATTCCATTATGGTTAGTGTACAGTACGGTCCTTTTATCTTATATATCCGAATTGATTCGACAACTATTGGTATATCGAGAGCTGTCAAAGAATCGATACTATGTGTCATGTTGTAGTTGCATTGATGGTGTAATTTAAGAAACCCTTTCTTAATTACCACCAACACGCTGATCAGAGATTTCAAACTACATACACATGATATCACATACAATATCCGTACTCAAAGGTAAGCAGTGAATCCCCGACTATAATGCATAGACTCCTATATGTTTCGACCGAACACCCAACCTTGCCACCTTATGACCGCATATGAGTCGATAAACAAGTCAAAGTGCAATGATATCATATAGAGTCACAATGTTGTCCCTGTTCATAAGGACTAATGATGTACAACCATTAACTAGAACGTTTCCATTCGATAAGTGAGAACCACTTGGAAAGTCCTTTATGGAGGGTTGTTCAGTGCACTCTACGAGGTTGTTCAGTGTACTCTACCAGGAGCACCTATCTGCATGCTCGGACATCACAATGTCCCCTACCAATGAAACATGGTACTCACATCGTAGATACTAGTCTCAAACTCAAGCGGCTTTTATCCTTCTTAGCGGCGGTTGAACCGAATAGGAACTGTTTAGAATATATAATATTGAAAATATGAGTTTCATGATACTCATCATATGTACATCTCATATTCTTTCTACTATTTGTATATTCAAGGACTTTATCTATGCAACAAGCATGTGTATATAGATAAAGATATGCCAAAACAATAATTTCAAATATAATTAAAATAAAGATTGTTTATGCATAGAGTTTCAACATGATCCCTTGGCCAACACTTGACTCAACGAGCACCTACTCTAACACCATGTTCTACACAAATTACAGTGAGATTCATAAGTCGCATGAGATCCTTCAAATAGTCTCTGCGTTGAAGTTCTTCTGCAATCACCACAGTCTTGACTTGTTTAAAAAATGCCTTTTCAAGATAAATAAACTTCTTCAAAATAGTTTTCTTCTTCTTCTTCTTCTTCTTCAGTTTCTTGGCGAAGGTGAGACATCAATCTTGGTTTCAACATACTCATTTACTTTTTTAATTAGAAATTCAATTTGATTCTGAACCGTAGAACTTTAGATATTGACTCATTTTATAGAGCATCAATCACTTTTTCCTTTATTTTCCCGAAAATTGGCTTCGTAGTAAAAGTGGAATCCAATGCTGACTTGGTGTACTCAATTGGTTCTTTAATCACAATTCTTTGGCATGGATTAGGAGGTAGGAGAGCAGGTGACATGGGAATAACCCTTGGAGTGGCATCCACATCTATCATCTTCAGCTTCTATGCTTGCTTGTCAGTTTTCTTGTCATCAATTTTCTCAACACATGGTTCTTGGGAGGCAGCAAGGCTCTTGAGTAGAATAGATACAGGTCTAATTCAGAGTCCTTGGCTTCTTTGGAGGATGAGTAGAAGTATGAGTCTCAGAGTCACTATTTAGCAGGATCGGTTTCCTTTTGTCTTTCGAGCCTCAGTCTGACCGAATTTCTTCTTTGATTCCTTTTTTATCTCAAAAAGTTCCTCTCCTATCTCTTTCTCAACAACCGACAACCCAACTGTAGAGATGTTCAGGGCTTCTCCCATTGGCATGAGAGATATAATATTGGAGGCATTGAGAGCCTTGAACTTTCGGAAGGTGACTGGGTAACTTAGAGGGAAAATGTAAACCCAAGAGACTGCTTCTCAGATTGAATCATAGCTATCAAAGTCTGGAAAAGAATGGCTAACCAGTTGACTTTCATTCCGGTTGTAATTGCAGTCATGACCAAAAATTTCTCATCAGTAATGACAGCAAATGAGCCTTCTTTGGCCAACATACACAACCATTATGTCAGCAGCAACTAATATTCTAGCTTCATCTCTTTCTTCAATCTTGATATCTATCTTGACAGCTTGCTTTGATGCAGAAAACTTATCCTGCATTTCCTCAACTGCCTTTGAGGCACTTAAGAGAAGGCATGAATCCTTTAAGAGGATAACTAAAATAGAATAGAGAAAACCCCTTGGTCAATAAAGATACTCTCTTCTCCTAGAATCATGATGATATTTCAATCATTAGTGACGACACTTCTGCCATATAAATTCTTCAGTTCTGGAACATAAATTTCCAGATAAGAGCTTAGAAAGACTCGGAGCCCAGATGACTCGATTGCCTTGAAAACTTCAGTAATAACAAGGTCTTCCATTGAGGAAATAGATCTAAAATTGATGGTTAGAGCATTCATGATATAAGTAGAAGTAGCAGGTGCAACCATTTTGTTGTATAATCTCGACAAAAGAAAATGATTAGAGATTCAAAATTAAGAGAGTTTGAAGATAGTAAAGAAAGAACAAGAGAGTAATTGGTAGTTATATTGTGTGAAATTTTGAATTTCAAAAACAGTACACGTGGCAGTATGCCTATGAATAATTTTTTTTTTAAAACAAAGTACGAACCAACAAATGAATTTGTTGAAATAAATAAAATCAAGTTGCTAGGTCACTCTAAAAATATCTAATGAGGAATAATTGTAGCTAATTATTAAATGATAATATCAGTTAGACTAAAATTGTATATGTCAGTTTGGCTATATAACTAAACTAAGAATTAGCAGTATTCAAAGAGTAACTGACTACTGTCTTCTCAGCAAGTCTTTGAGACTTAATTTTCCTGAGCGAAATAATAACACATTTAATCTTAATGTCAATATGCTTAATCCGAGAGTCCAACAATGGATTGTACGTGATAGCAGTTGCACAAGTGTTGTAACAGAAAATTGGTAGCTCTTGAGCATTGATCTCATATTGCAAGGTGAAAAATGCAATAACATAATCCATGAAACGTTCACTACTCGTTTTCTTTAAAATACATTAGATTTTTTTTATGTCCTATTAATTTTGGCCGTATGCAATACATATATATAAAATATATTGACACCATTTTAAAATAAGACAACCAACTATATTTGAAAATACAAAGGAAATAGTTTAAAAATATAAAAGCGTAATGTTTGCAAATCCTAACTTAACAATAAAGCTAAATCTATCAACCTTTCAAAACCGCTCAAAAGCATAATAAAAGTTTTAAAAATCTTTAATGTAAACTTAAAATCATAAATGCGGAAAACTAGCGTTGGTCCTCGGGTTATATGCACCTTCGATCCAGTAAGATCAACCATCAATACCTCCACTAGCATCAACATCATACTCACCTGCATCGATCACACCTAATGAGCCTAAAAACTCGGTAAACCATAATCTAGATAACAAATAATACGTGTACCATGACATGCAACAGTGAAAATACTTTTACTTAAAATAATATTTCATAATTATGCATAAACTTAAACATTTTCATATCATCTTAAACATATTCATATCCATCATATACGTATATATATATATTCCTTTTCGTTGAATTCAGATCGTTAATTGTAACTTTCGTATTAGGAGTCGATGGATCCATCTAAATGTAACCACAGTATTGGGCGGCGGGGACATCAGTGACACTCTCACCCGTCAACTGAGCCTTGGTCTTGCGTATTAACATATCATCGTATTCGTATTAGTCACAGTTACTTCACTTCCTTCAACATTTCATATTTCCATCACTTATAAAATTCATGCATACAATAATCATTTTTCGTTTAAACCAAACATGCAACATATCTTCTAGCGTTAACGATTCATCATAAAATTCTATAAAAATTTAAAATAATAATTTTAACATATAAAATAGCATTCAGAGCATTGCTATGACGTTTACTATTTTCTAGATGTAAAATGACCGTTTTACCCATAGACGTAAAATTTCATGATTTTGACTTTTCTTATTTCCATTGACTCTAGACCATCCAAAATAAATATTTAAGCTTAAACTAAATTTCTAATATTTTTATTTAGCTTAAATCCATGGCTTTTTATTTATTCGTTAATTATAAATTCGTAATACGTTTTAATCCCGAATTAAATTCGAACTTTAATATAAAATTCACAAACTTTAAACATAGACTTTTTATATTTAATTTACCCTCATGAACCATGATTTGGCCTCCGTTGAACCACGTTTCAAACCTTAGCCATTTAAACCCTAAGTTCGAACCATAAACCAAACCCTCGAACCATCTCCGTTTTTTCTCGAGCCGCACCAGAGCCACCCCAAGCCAAGCCCTTCACAAACCCTCTATGGACCCTACTGGACCCACTGGACCCCTAGGACTCGACCCTAGCCTGAACTGAAGCCACCTACTCCAGAAGAAAGCTACGGCTGAGAACCCTTGTCACTAGGACTCTTACAACTCGACTAGGACCCATGCCCTCGAGCCAACTCCAAGCCTCGCACCTCGTGAACCCTCTCAAGACCCTATAGGCCTATCCCAGCCCAGCCCAGCCCTAACCACCCTGGCCGAGACACAAGCCCAAGCACACAGCTGCAACACGCGATAGGCCTCGGAAGGGTGTGATAGATGAGAAAAGAAGAATTATGGTGTGCCTTTGCATATATAACGCACGAAAATACGTTGACAATGCGAAGAATGGCGATGAGAACCCTAGGCTGAATTTTCCTCCACAAAACCGAAGCCTTTCCCTTGAAAATAATCGTGTGTGCGTGTGTTTTGATGGTGATGGGAGTCTTGTGAGGTTAGGGGTGAGGGAGGCGTGCGTTTTTAGTTTAATCGGGTGCAGTTTAGGCTTATTTATTTTCTTAATTAATAAGTGTGCAAGGATAGGCTCATTAGCATGGTACAATAGGCCCAATAAGTCCAATAGTGCATTTAAAAATTATTTTGTTTAGAAATGTTCGTGAAATTATTAGCTGAGTGGTCAAAAAGTTCGTATTTTTGTAGAAAATGAAATATCAATAAAAATTACGTCTCGGCGTGACATGATCGGTTAGGGGGATCAATCGTTGAGCTAGTATTTGATCAGTTGAGATAGCAAGTTTGCATCTCCTGTCATGTGTCGTGAGCATCCACTATCCAAGTACCAGATTGATTCCTTGCATGTACCTGATACCTGCAATCACACACAAGATATAATATTGGTACATTTTTCTATTTGGATCCAAAATTGATTAGTCCTTTAGGAACCCAGACTTGGATCAGTCTAACTGACTGTCCAGTTGCTGTATTCCAGATGGTTTTTCTCGATTTGTGTGTGCTTGGTGTGTTTTGTGCAGATGAAACAATGTGATTTTGCTTTGTTCAGCTGATATCTTTTCTGAACTGGCTTTCTGTTATAGTAATTGGAGTAGCCATTAGAATAATTTTTGCTGAAAATTTTGGTGGCTGACTGCGTGAGTCAGTCACAAATTTTGAGCTATAACCAATACCACGTCTTTCTCCCTTGTTCATACTTTCAGTTGGCTGTTCAACCAGTTTACTTGGCTTAGTTTGTTCTTGTAACATAACTGATTTGACAAAGTGAATGTATTTCCCTTTATCCATATTCATTTTTGGTCGAGTATCATTGGAAAACATTTCATCTTGGTTACTGAACCCCAAACTAGTTTTATCAGTAACTGATTTCTGTGAGTTCTGTATATCAGTTAATGCAACAGATGATTTGTTCCAAGCCTGAATAAGCTCAGTTTGCTGTGAATATTCAAGCATTAACTTTTGAATCATTAATTTATCCTTGCTTCTTTCAGTATTGAGTTCATCAATCTCCTTTTTCAAGACTCAACATATCAACTGATTCATCAGTTTTAGTTTTATTGTCTATAGGATCAGTTTGCTTTGCTCTTGCCCTTTCAAATGATAAGGCAAGCTTATGATACTCATTAACCATGTCATGCAGAGTTGAAATAAGTTCTTCTCTAGTGAAATCAGTTGAGGCAAAGTCAAATACTTGTTGACTACTTGATTCCTCTTCTGTATCACCAGCCATTAGACACTTTACTTCCTCCTCACCATCATTAGAACTGCATGAGGTTTCTAGCTCTGACTCTTCGCTATCAGTCTCTGCCCAT
Source organism: Primulina eburnea (assembly GCF_022965805.1). Lineage (NCBI taxonomy): Eukaryota > Viridiplantae > Streptophyta > Magnoliopsida > Lamiales > Gesneriaceae > Primulina > Primulina eburnea. The sequence continues at coordinate 22,563,750 of NC_133103.1, forward strand.
TTTGATTTACTCTTCAGCCAAGAGTACATCATGTTTCTTTCTGAAGGACTTCTTCTCATCCTTAGGTCTCCTCTTGTGCTCATATGATTTCTTCTTTCTTTCAGTTGAGCCTTGACTGTCCCTTTTTGGTTTGGGACAATCAGCAATGAAGTGACCAGGTTTGCCACAGTTGTAGCAAGCGTTTGATTCCTCCTTAGAGTTGTTTATCTGATAGTGCTTCTGGAAGTTCCCCTGATTTTTCATCGTAAATCTTCCAAATTTTTTGATAAACAATGACATGACATCATTGCTTAGTTGATCAGCAACCTTATCGACTGAACCAGTTGGTTCAGTTCTTACAGCAGCTAAGGCAGTTGTGACTGCTGGAGTAGAGGGTTCTCCTTCTCGAGTTTGCAGCTCAAACTCATAGGCTTTCAAATCAGCAAATAGGTCATGAAGCTCGACCTTGTTTAGATCCTTGGACTCCCTAATTGCCATGGTTTTAACATCCCACTCCTTGGGAGACCTCTGATCACTTTTAATGCCACTTCTTTGTTGGTATACATTTTTCCAAGTGTATTTAGCTCATTGATGATACAGCTGGTTCTTTCATCATATTCATGCATCGTTTCTCCAGCTTTCATTTTGATGTTGTCGAACTTCTGCATAGCAACAGAAAGTTTATTTTCTTTGGTTTGTTCATTCCCTTCGCAAAGTTGGATCAGCTTTTCCCAAATCTCTTTGGCTGTCTTGCACATTTTGATTTTACTGAACGTTGCTTTGTCCAGCGTTTTATACAATATGTCCTTTGCTACGTTGTCCAGATTTGCTTTTCTTTTATCCTCAGCAGTCCACTCATCTCTGGGCTTTTCAATTCTGTGAGGTGCCTCATCTGTGATTGCGACTGCTGTGTTGGCTTTCAGAATCTTCATTGGTCCGTCAGTGATGACGTACCACATTTCATCGTCTTGTGCAGCTAAGTGAGCCTGCATCCTTATTTTCCAATCATCGAAATCCTCTCTGGAAACCATTGGGATCTTGTTGAAGGAAGACATAATGAACAGTTTAGATAGAGATATTCTTAGACAAGATACAACCGCTCTGATACCACTTGAAAGGATCGGTTACAAAGGCGATAAATGTTTAGAAGGGAGGGTTGAATAAGCACTTACTGATAATAAATTTTTTTAGAATAATGAGTTCAGTTTAGTGACAAACTGACACTCGGTATCTTGTCAGTCGATAACAATCAGTTAACAAAAATAGTTGCGGAAGTAAACTGACTGTAAGATAGAATAACTGATAGTAACTGAAATAAAATGTACCCAATATGTTTCTGGATGTTCGGAGAATATAATAACTCCTACGTCACCCCTTCTATCACGAGGACATGATTATCACTAAAAGACTTTGATCGAATACAAATGTTGTACTGACCCACTTCAGTTTGTACTTAACACTGCCAAACTGAAACTCTTAGTTCACAAAAGCTTTTACAGTGTGTGATTGAATGAAACACAACTGAATATATCAAACAATAATTTTCAAGGTGCTAACAAGCTCGTAAGTGTAGTCTTGGTTGCTACTGATAAATCTGATAGGAGTGAGCTTTAGATATTCAAATACGAGTGGTGATTTCAGCAGAGTAGGAGCAAGCTAGAATGGAATAGTAGTTCACACACTCTGTTTTTCTCAGCTGCCTTCTTCACCCATTTATAGGCTTCCCTTTCAACGGTAATATTAAATAACGTTTGAATCTTTATGTCCGTTGCTTGTCACGCTAATATGCTCTGACAGTCGTACTCTGCAAACTCTGAAATGCGGCGTTCCACTAATAGTTGCAGACTGTGGTACTATCTGTCAATTGTTAATGACGTGTATTAGCTGAATGATCTGTAAGTTCACAACTGAATAAATCAACTGATCAGTTTGTTCTCTTCGAAAGTTAGCTGGATTCAGTCGCGTAGTTCGGTTATTTTCGTAATCATTTGGTTCGCAATTTGTCAAACGTCGTAATTTTGTTTCCAACAGATTTTGATTGACGAATTCAGTCCCTCGATCAGACCTTATTCGATCAATTCCAACTGATTTTTCATTCAATAGTCTTTTGAAAAGCTTAATCAGTTGTGCACCAGTTTGGTCTTTTGATTTGAGAAAAATAACCCAAGTAAATCTTGAATAATCATCCACGACTACCAAGGTGTATTTCATTCCCCCTAAACTCATGACTGGTATAGGACCAAAAAGATCTATATGTAACAGTTCTAAGCAACGGGAAGATGTTTTACAACCTTTTTTTTAATGAAGATCTTACTTGTTTACAAAACTGACATGCTGAGCAAATTTTTTCTTTTGAAAAGTCTATTTGGGAAAACCAGTTACAATATCATAGTTACTTAGACTGTGCAATGGATTTAAAGTTTAGGTTGTTTAACCTCTTATGCCACGATCAGTTTTTAAAATATTTGGAAGCTTTAAGAAAAACTGGTGCATTAGGTTGATTTGTCCAACTGACTTTGTAGGTGTTCCCACAACGATTGCCAGTTAGGTTGGCCTCATCAGTCGAGTCTCTAACTGAACAAGTGTTTCTGTCGAATTGAACTGAGAATTTATTGTCGCATAACTAACTGATGCTTATCAAGTTATACTTCAAATTCTCAACTAGTAACACATTATTGATTGTAAAGTTACCATAGATAAGCTTGCTGTAGAGCCCAAAATCAGTATACATAAAATTCATGTATTTACTTAATTGTTAAATTATTTATTTAAGTTTAAAATGATTTATAGCGATGCATGATCTATTTAATTTGAATTATTCTAAATTATTTATGTGTATGTGATGCACGTTAAATGTTTTCTTGAGTTTCATGTTTCAAGCGATTATTCGATGCGGGATCGGGGAAAAGAGACCGTCGACGATTTTGGAAATTTTAAAACATGTTATTTTATCTTAAGTTAAGAATGGTACATTTTAAATGATTTATTAAGTTTTAGCATTTTTAAAGCCTAATTTAATTTATTAGGTGATTTTAAGATTTTAAACTTGTAAAGTTTAAGGCATGTGCATTTTATTTCAAATTTAGGGATGCTAGTAATTTAGTGGAGAATTGGTATTTTAATTATCATGTAAATTGCTGATTATTTATTTAATTGAGCTAATTAGCCCCTAATTACCCCTCATTAATCACACACACACACACACGTTACACACACTCACACACAGTTACATGTTTTTACACACACCATCAGCACACACATTTCATTTCATCTCATTTCAGATTTTTGAGCGCAAAATAAAACCTAGGGTTCTAAGAAAACTCAGTAGCCTCCCCCTCCCTTCAAAGATTTCAGCAATTCTCGCCACTTTTCTTCCAGAAAATCGTGCCATGTTCGTCCCGGATTGTCTCTCGCATCTTTCCCGCTTTGGTATCGTCGGTTCGGTAATTTTAAAGATCAAAGGCATGTATATTCTTTCATTATTGCATCGATCTTGTCATATTATTCGTGTTGTTGTTTATTATGCGTAAAAATCCATGTATGTTGTAGAAAGTTTGAGCAAAAATTTGTTGCATCGGTTTTGAAACGATTTTAGATCTGAAAACTCGAAATTTCCCGTCATTTTTAATACTGTGACATTTTTGTCGATTTTCTGGAAAAACTTTCAACATATAAAACGTAGAAATTTTTGATACCTTCGATTGGATAGTAAATTTGAAATATTTGGATAAGAACCAAGTGAGTTATGGTTGTTTTCGTATGACTGCTCAAACCTTTGATCTTATGAAAATGATGTTCATCATGTTTTGAAGTTTTTGAGTTGCAGGCTTCGTTGGGCACCGCCGGGCTTGTGCTACTGCATTTATATATGTTATGGGATGTATTAGGTGGTGGTTCGTTTGGGGGTATTGGCTTGGGATGTAATAGAAGTCGTAAGAAGCGAAACGATATCGAATTATGGGTTAGTGTTGTATTGAAGTTGCTTTTCGATGCTTAGGGACGTTTGGGGTGTTTTTACGAGTTTGAATCAATGTAATAGCATCCTAGGATGAGTCTGAGATGTCAGTTCATGGTCCCTAGGCTTAGATTGAAAGAATGGATCAATAAGTTAGTGAATTTTCGCGAGTTTGCAAGTTCAGAGGCTACCCGGACCCCGACACGGAGTCCGTGTCCATTTTTCCTTCAAAATGCAAATTTCCAGCGTCTACACGGACCCCGACACGGACCCATCATGTCCTTTTTTAAAGAAAAATTGAAAATAAAAAAAATTATTTTATTTTTTTAGGGATCGTTTTGGGGTTTTGATATCATGATTTTGTACGATGATTAAACAAGGCCGAGTCCCGATAGATTTAGAATGTCATAAGGAAATTTGTCATTTTTGGGTGTGAGCATGACTATACGTCTAAGTTATGCAAGGTAAGTATTCGAACTCATGTTAGTATGTGCAGCAGTGGCCCCAAACGAGATCCAACTAATCCCTCAACGTCATGTAAGTATGTTCGACGTGCAAAAGAAAATATTTTAAATTTTTTGAGGTATGCTAAATGTCTTGTGACCAAATTATGAATGAGTTTGGAAGTCGGTGAACGTGGCCGAGGGCCTCTCTACCCCGGTAATGAATGACCGGGTTTAGATCAGGATTGGAAAGCGGTAAAGCATGATCAGGGACCAATCCACCCGTTAAAGCATGAAAGGGGATCTCATGTATGTGGCAGTGGAATTTCCTTACCAGCCCAGTACTGTGATTTAGTCTGATCAGGCACATTTATGTATGAGTCACTTGCTTTGAAACATATCTCTACGCAAAATGATGTTATGTATGCTCAAGTATGTATGATGCAAGTATGTTTAAGAAAAGTCTTATGATGATGGCACGTCTATGTTTATGTTACTACGTTCAAGTTTCAAGTATGTTTATACTATTATGTTCAAGTTTCAAGTATGTACGCTCTATTTTAAAGATGCATGTGGCTTTATTACGTATTACTTGTTATATCCAGTTTATACATGTTGAGTCTTTAGACTTACTAGGCTTGATCGATGCAGGTGAGGATGACATTGAGGAGACAAGGGGTGGGGACCAATGAGCCAGCTTGGACTGAGCAGTAAGCTAAACCCAAGGACCGCCCATGTTTGTAAGAAATTATGCAATGTTTCAAATACTCTGATTTTCATGAAGTCATTTTTGATGTTTAAATGATTATTACTTTTTGAAAACTTGGTTTTGGTTGTTTTTATTGCAATTGTTTTTAGACAAGCATGTTATTTTAATGCAAATTTGAAATTTTATTTTTTATTTAAGAAAATTTTTATTTTTCCGCAAATTTCAAGTCGTTCAAATTTCGGTACGTTACACTTACCCTTACCCACAGTTTTACATTTAGAGTTGTCTCCAAAACTGATGTGTGGATCATCGTATTTGACTAGTTGGGATAACAAATTTTCATCCCCTATCATATGTCGCGAGCATCCGCTGTCCAGATACCAGATTGATTATTTTTTTGTACTTATCACCTGCAATCACACACAATATATATAATCTTGGTACACATATCTATTTGGGTCCTAAACTGATTAGTCCTTTAGGAACCCAAACTTGGATCAGTCTAACTGACTTACTAGTTGCTATGTTCCAAATGGTTTTCTCGGCATATATGTGTGTGTAGTGTTCAGATGCAGCAATATGAACTTTAGCTTTGTTCAACTAGTTGTTCACCCGGTATCTTTGCTGAACTGGCTTGCAGTTATGATAATTGAATAGCCATTAGCATAGTTCATGCATTTATTTTACGAACCTTTTTGGTGACTGACTTTGCGGGTCAGTTGAAATTTTTGGGCTATAACCAATATCATACATTCTGGCCTTGTTCATGTTTTCAATCAAATGTACAACTAGTTTACTTGACTCAGGTAGTTTTGTACAATAACTGATTTTACAAAGCGAATATATTTCTCTTTGATACGTTTTTGAAAATATTGCCCGAAAAATATTTCGTTTTGATACGTTTTTGGAAATATTGCCCAAACCCTCAAAAAGTCCTTCGAATCGTTAAAATTGGCATACCAATAAAAAAATATGCTCTGGTGTGTAAAAATAATCAACAAAGCTCATTTCTTGAAAAATACATTTAAAACACCTCATATTAATTAATAAAAATTATTCGTGAAATTAAACTAATTTTCTTGACAATTCTCCTGTCTTCGTTCTCCGATCGAGCGCGAAATGCATCTAGAAACCCTAATGCATGAACTTTTAAAATATTCGTGAAATGAATCATATCATGCAATAATTACGCATTAAATGGATAAAAGTAAGTAAACACAATCATTTAAATAAACCCTAGATGGCATGAATTCGGGTTACGTAAATGTATATTCCTGGACCTTACACGAATGGTGAATCCTCGACTATAATGCATTTGCTCCTACGTATTTCGAAATTACACCTAACCTCGCCACCTGATGACCCTTGATAGAGTCGGTAAACGGATCAAAGTAAATGCTAGTATGTGTATAGTCCTTACATTGTCCCGAGTCAAAGGACTATTGGTTTACAACCATAACTGCGGACTATTCCACTCGATAAGTGAGAACCACTCGACAGTCCGAGGGAGGGTTGTTCAGTGCATCATCGTATGATCACCCATTTGTGTGAATGGACATCTCCATGCCCTTGCCAATTAAACATGACGTTTACGTCAGATACGCTAGTCTCAAGCTCGAGTGACCTTTATCCTTTTTTTAGGCGGCTGATTCGACTAGGAATATGTTTACAATATACGGTACACTTCCTAATGAGTATGATCTTACGTTGCGACGCAGACCTCATGGTATCTATTTTATATTCAAGGATTTTATCTATGCAGCTTGCATGGGTATACAGATAAAGTATAATGCCATAATCGAATAAAATCGTAAAATATTATTAAAATAAATTTTTTTTAAATCAGAGTCAATAAAAACAGACCCACAAGTGACTTGCTGGATATATACTCTAACTGAAGTTCCGCCTAATACTCTCATTAGTTCCATTATTCGCTAAATTAGGCTTCCAGCCAAACCGATCCCGTGAAAAATGAAACTAAGCAGAATTGTGACTATTACACTTTCGGAGTCAGCAATTTGGCATCTATGGTCTCACGTTTTCCATCAGCGTCACCCTTTGTTTTAAATGTGACTTCAAAAATATCACACTTCTCATATTGCATGTCACATATATCAGTGTCATAATTTCCTCCCAACATTATTAAAATAGGATGCGATCCATCCAAAGTAAATTTAAATTTAAAATATAATAATAAGGATAAAAAACCCGTTCTATGATAGAAGGAAAAATTCAAAAATGGTCTAATCTGCATAAGGTTTTGGTCCCCTAAATATTTGCTCTCATTAAAAAACTTGGGTTTTATGTACTTTTAGTTATTTTTTTCCATCCTAATGTTGATATGTACGTCTCACGACGTCAATATTCTACACAAAAAACAAATTTTTTGAACTTAAACCAAATTTTTGACCAATTGTAAGAAAGTTGATACAGACCAATTAAGGTTAATTTTTTTTTCTCGATGAATATATTCTTATATAAAAAGTTATAGATAATGATAACAATCCAAATTAAAATATTTTAAATCTTACAATAACTAAAATTTTATATTTCATGGATGACGCTCCTGAACTAATATCACCCTGCAACAACTTACTAATATCACCCTGCAATAATTGAACAAAATTGAAAATATAAATTTTTGCTTCGATACTAATTATATGATCAAATTTCTGCTTCTAGTTATAGAAAAATGGGATAACATATTTATAATATTTTTTATAACCCATTACTTGCGTGTTAGATATTACAGCTTCTAGTAGGCAACTCATCAGTCATTGATCGAATATTCTACATAACCGATAGGCTTGCCTTGCCTATAAGAAGTTGCGGTATCCCAAAACTTGAATAGTTTTCTTTTTATCAGCTAGCAAACCGAGCAAAAATTTTCCATGGATTTCATACCTCTCAAGATTCTGATCCTAGCCATCTTCTTCACTTCCGGTCTCGAGACGAGGATAATATCCCGAGCCCCCTTCAAGCCCAACTCTTTAGTTCTCCCTCTCACCAAGGACGGCGCAACCAACCTTCACGTGGCCTATATCCGGAAGAGAAACCTAGGGGTCTCCATACCCGTAATTGTCGATCTGAATGGAAGATTCTTGTGGGTAAACTGCAGCAGAAACTACCTGTCTTCATCTTACAACGCTCCCATTTGTCACTCCACACAATGCTCTAAAGCTGGTGTACATTACTGCCATAAATGTACTTGGAAGGATTTCGAACCCGGTTGCCATAACAATACATGCGCCGTTATTGCAACAAATCCTGTAACACAAGTAAATGGACTTGGTGAACTTTCCCAAGATGTGATCTCAATCCAATCTATTGCACCAGATGGATCCAGAGTTGGCCATTATGCAGATATTCCTAATTTTCTCTTTACATGTGCGCCCTCGTCTCTTTTACGAGGGCCGCTCCCACGAGGAGTTGCAGGAGTAGCTGGATTTAGTCACAATCAAGTTTCACTTCCAATACAAGTTGCTACCTATTTCGGATTTCAACCCGAGTTCGCTTTGTGTTTGTCTCCTTATCCAGAGAGAAAAGGAGGGATTTTCTTTGGCAACATCCCTTCTAGTGTAAGGCCAAAAACTCTGGTATACACACCATTAACAATTAGTGAACCAGGTGAGTACTTCATACCGGTCCGATCGATTCAGGTAAATAACAAACTCATCACTTTCAGGAGCACAAGAGGCAGAGTGGGGTTAGGAGGAGCATTGGTCAGTACAACAACACCTTACACGTCTCTCGAGCGCTCGATATTCAAAAGCGTATCCGAGTCATTCGCTGATCACTTAATAGGGGTTCCTCAGGTAAAAGCAGTGCCGCCTTTCAGTCTATGCTTCAATGCGAAACTAATGCCACCAACACGGGTCGGCGGGATCCCGGATATCGACTTTGTCATGCAGAATCGAAACGTCACTTGGAAAGTTCTGGGTGTTGATGCAATTGTGCATGCTAGACCAGGGGTAGATTGCTTGGCTTTCGTCGACGCGGGGATGAATCCAAGAACATCGGTTGTCATCGGAGCGAATCAGATGGAGGGTTCCAACTTCCTACACTTCGATCTGTCCAGGTCTAGGCTGGGCTTTGTCCATTCACGTTTCGAAACTCCAGTGAATTGCACTGATTTTAAATATGACAGTGTTGAGTTAGATGCAATGGGTGACGATTAAGGTTGTATGTAAATGTTATCTTGTCATGGAGATGAATATCGCGTGTCATAAATATGTAATTACTTTTATTTTCTTATGCTAATAAATTATATGAAAGCTGTTGCAGGGTTATTATTATTGTTGTTACTATTATTTTAATATTATTATTTTTTATTTTGCACAGTGTAAATGAATGAACGTGTAACGTACCGTACTTTTACTATTCAAAATTTGCGGAAAAATTTAAAATTTCTTAATTAAACGTGAACAGTCAAATTCGATAAAAAAAAATAAACTGTACGTCTCACAAGTTGTTGCAACCAAAGATTTGAAATTTAAAGTTTGACAAAAGTATTGAATGTTTTCATAAAACTTAAAACATGGTGGTCCTCGGGTTTAGCCTCCCGCTAAGTCCAAGCCTGCTCCTCGGTCCCCACCTTCAGTCTCCTTATAAACATCATCACCTGCATCGATCAAGTCTAGTGAGTCTAAAGACTCAACACGTATAAACTGGAAGTAACAAGTACTACATAATAAAATCACATACAACTTTAAAATAGAACATATATACTTAAAACATGAACTTACGTACATACATAATTAGACGTGTTATCAAAATAAACTTTTCTTAAACATGCTTACATATTTAAACATAATAGAACATACATAACTTCATCATTTTGCGTAGAGGCATGTTTCAAAGCAAGTGACCTATAACATAATAGCCTGATCAGACTAAACCACAGTACTGGGCTAACAAGGAAGATCCACTGTCACATACATGAGATCCCCGTTCATAATTTAACGGGCTGATTGGTCCCCGTTCATGATTTAACGTTTTCCAATCTCGATCTAAACCCGTTCATAATTTAACGGAGTCGGTTGGTCCCCGTTCATGATTTAACGCTTTCCAACCACATACATAAATTGGTCACAAAGCATTTAGCATACCTCAAAAACTTAAAAATATTTTCTTTGCACGTCGAAAATACTTACTTGGCGTTGAGGGGTTCGTTGGATTTCACATGGGGCCGCTGCTGCACATACTAACATGAATTTGCATACTTAACTTGCATAACTTAGACGTAGATAATCGTACTCACCCCGAATCAATTAAATAGCTTAAGGCACTCTAAAACGCTCGGGACATGATCGGGACATGACCTCATTTAATCATCGTACTAAGCCATGACATGAAACTCCAAAGGAGACAATAAATTTTTCCCAAAACAGGTGGTACAAAGACCACGTTCCCAGGTCTGGTTACCGGTCCGTGTTGGTTCGCTACAAGACCTACCGAGAAGAATGAAGGGCACGGACCCCGTGCTACGGTCCGTGTAGGGGTCCCCGTGGCCTCGCAAAATTGACACCGAGAAGAGAACAAAGGCACGGACCCCGTGATCTGGTCCGTGTGGGGGTCCGTGTTCCCGCGGTTGGAGAAAACCCACGAGAATTTCTGAAAAGGTGCTGCTTAACATTCTACACTCAAATGTACGGAGTAAGAACTGACACCACGAGACCCATCTTAAGATACTATGACACTGACTCAAGCCTATGCAATTGACCCAAACCACTTGTGAAACCGATAAACCCGTAAACACAATTTTTTACAACAAAACGATTTTCACGACTACTCATTCTCCCAAGTGCCTAACGACATGAAACAAAACATCAATAACAATCCCAACATCATTAACAATATACTTATATGCAGCAACGATCACCTGTCGATTCCCAACGAAGCCTGCAACCATAAAACTCAAGAACACATCCTTACATAATTTTCTGAAAACGAAGTTTAAGCAGTCCCATGAAAAAAGTCATAACTCACTCAATTGTTATCCAAACATTTCGAATTTACCGTCAAATCAAAGGTATCGAAACTTTCTAAAATTTTTGTGTTGAAAGTTTTCTCAGAATCACGACCGAAAAATCGCAGTATTGAAAAAGACAGTAAGAACGTAAATTTTAGATCTGAAAATGGTTTCAAACGCGATCTAGACATAATTGCTCAGACTCCTACGCATCACACATGTATTTTTATGCATAAATAACAACACAACGCATAATATGACGAGATCGATGCAGAAATAACAGAATATACGTGCCTTTAGATCTTTAAAGTTACCGAAACGACGATACCGAAGCGGGAGAAGATGCGAGGTTGATCCAGACGAACGCGGCGCTAAAATCTTCGAAGAAAACACACGAAAATTTTCTAGAAGATGAAAGGAATGGGGCGGCTGCTCTTCCTTCTAAGAACCCTAGGTTTGCTCTCTCAAAAATTAAATAAATCTGAATGAATATGTGTGTTTGTGTCGTGAGTTTGTGTGTGTGAGTGTGTGTGTGTGCGTGTGTTTGTGGGTATAATTAGGGAATTAAATGGCTTAATTACCCAATTAAAAATACTAGTTAAAAATACTAATAAAAAGGCTAACCCACACTAATTTTAAACAATCTTCTTAATTAAAATAAAACACACAAAATGCTAATTTTAAAAGTTTTAAACCCTAAAATCACTAAATACATAAATTGGAAAAGTAAAAATACTAAATCTTAGTAAATCATTTAAGATGCTCCATCTTCAACTAAAAATAAAATACCACATCTAAAAATTGCCAAACTCGTCACCGATCTCTATTCCTCGATCCCGCCTCGAATAATCGATTGAAACATGAAACTCGAAGCACATTTTAACGTGCATCACGTAAACGTAAATAATTTAAAATAATGCATTTAAATAAATCGTGCACCACTAAGACTCATTTTAATTTAGGAGTCAGGGGCATGGGTCCCCTTCGATTTTTGTGATATTTTTACTATTTATAACTAGCAGAATAATAATTTACAAAATAAATAACATCCATCTCTTCTATTCAACGCCGCACGCATAAGAAAATTTGAACTCTGAAGAAACCCAAATCTCATTATCGATCTCACGTCCATTATCATTACCCAAGCATCATAGGAGTCAAACGAGTTATATCACTAAACAAAATTTATAGGTCTGACTCTAGAGTCCTCACAAAATGTGCGGGGCGTTAAGTTTTTTTTTTGAAAAATCATGTTTCTATGCATTTATGAACATGATGAAGAATATGCGGAAGCGGATTGAGCATTACCTCCGACAATTGAATAATTTGTAAATTTTTCGTTTTCCTCCGATTGAAGCTTTCTAAGCACTCTAACTCTCTGTAGATTGTGTATTTTTGTTCTTATGAGATCTGTGCTTAGGCACCTCAATCACCATTATTTTTATGCATTTCTCTTACCATCGATGAGTTAATCAGGAGCTCGAGAGTCAAAATAAGAGGCACACGCGTGTCTCAATTTTCTAAAGTTGAAGCAGTGTATGTACCGTTTTTCAAAATTGTAGGCTATGATCGTCGTCATTTTCTACACTTTTATTCTTCTTCTGACATGGATCACTTTTTCTTACATTCTCCCACTTGGCCCATATATCTAATTTACCATAGGAGAAAACAAAACACATGAATCATGGCGATATGTCCTCTAAAAGTGAGTATTATCTTTCATGTATTGCAATGCATTATGCATATCAAATTTGTATAACTTAATAAATAAATCTTATGTTTATTCGAGGTCCAACTTTATTGACATTTCTTGAATCAGTGAATGTTAGCACAACAAATATGAGAAAATATTACATCATATTTTCATTATATCTGTTCTTACAACAAAATTACATAAAAAAAAGTCTCATTCTTTCTGTATGATCCTCGAATTTTAATGATATCATGCCTTTAGTCAAAGGATCTGCAATCATCAACTCAGTGCTAATGTACTCGATAACTAATTTCTTATATTTAACACGTTCTCATATGGCTAAATACTTAATGTCGATGTGCTTGCTTCGACTACCACTTTTATTATTTTTAGCCATAAAAACAACAACAGAATTGTCACAATATATTCTTAATGGCCAACATATAGAATTTATGATTATAAGCTTTGAAATGAAACTCTTGAACCATATATCGTGTGAGGTTGCCTTAAAACAAGCTACGAACTCAGATTCCGTAGTGGAAGTAGCAGTCGGTGTCTACTTTTCACTTCTCTAAGATACAGCTCCACCAGGTAGCATGAAAATATATCATGAAGTAGATTTTCATGAATCAATGCAACCAGCGTAGTCTGAATCAGAGTAGCCAGTTACTTCTAAATTCTCAGTTCGTCTCAATATAAACATATAATCTTTGGTCCCTTGAAGGTACCTTATCACTTTCTTTGCAGCTTTCCAGTGGTCTACATCCAAACAACAAATGCAATGTCAGGACTAGTGCAAACCTGAGCATACGCCAAGCTTCCGACATCTTTTCATTTGTTCCTGCTCTAAATCATTATTTATGCATTGGCTTAAATTGAACTTATCTTCTTTTACAATGGAAGCTATACTTGGTGAACAATCTTTCATCCGATATCTCTCTAAAACTTTGTTGATATATGTTTCTTGAGCCAGACCTAGAGTACCTCTAATTCAGTCTCTATGTATTTTAATACCAATGACATAAGATGCATCACCCATATCCTTCGTATCAAAGTTTTTAGAAAAAAATTGTTTCACATCATATAACAAACCTTTATAATTGGTTTCAAGTAATATATCATCTACATATAGAATAAGGAAACAAATCTTACTCCCACCGACTTTATGGTATATACATTGATCCATGATGTTCTCTAAGAATCCAAATGGAGAGATAACATCATGAAATTTAAAGTATCATCGATGGAAAGCTTGTTTCAATCCATATATAGATTTCTTAAGCTTATATACCAAGTGTTCACCATTACTAGAGAAGAATCATTCAGGTTGTTTAATAGAAACCATCTTCCTCTAATTCTTTGCTGAGAAAAGCCGTTTTCACATTATTTGTTGTAAATCTAGTAAATGTGTAGAGCTCAAATTCAGTACCCGTAAAACCCATTCATTTATTTAAAATTTCAAATTGTTTATTTAAGTTTAAATTATTTATAGCGATGCATGATCCATTTAATTTAATTATTTACATTATTATGTTTATGTGATGCACGTTAAAATGTTTTCTCGAGTTTCATGTTTCAGGCTATTATTCGATGCGGGATCAAAGAAAAGAGACCGGCGACGATTTTGGCAATTTTAAAACGCGGTATTTTATTTTAAGTTAGGATATGGGCATTTTAAATAATTTATTTATTTTTAAGCATTTTAAAAGGTTTATTTAATTTTTAGCATTTTAAAAGCATAATTTAATTATTAGGTGATTTTAAGATATGTTATTTAGAGTTAGGGAGAGGTTAGTATTTTAATTAGTTGTTAATTATCAATTAAGCACAAATTTTCCCATAATTACCTACACAAACTCACGCACACACTCTTTTTACACACACACACACATTCATGTTAATTACACACACACACACACCCACACAATTCCTTGGGTTCTTAGAGCAAGAGTGCAGCCGCCTCTCTAGGAATATTTCCAACGACTTTTCGTTGATTTCTCTTCAAGAAAAATAGTACCACGTTCGTCCCGAATCAAGCCTCGTACCGGTTCCGCTTCGGTATCGCCGTATCGTGAGTTTTAAACCTAAAAATGCTTGTATATTCTGTTTTTCCTGCCTCGATCTAGTCATAATATGTGTTGTGATGTTTTTATGAGTGAAAATTCATGTTGGATGTAAATGGTTTAAGCAGAAAATTGTATGATCAATCTATGAAACGTTTTTAGATCTCAAAATTTCGTTTTTTCTGTATTTTGAATTACTGCGATTCTTGGGTCGAGATTTTGGGAAACTTTCAACATATGAAACGTAGAACGTTTTGATACCTTCGATTTGATATAAATTTCGAAATATTTGGACAATAATTGAGTGAGTTATGACCATTTTCGTGGGACTGCTCAAACTGCGTTTTTCTGAAAAATATGTTATTGATGAATTCTTGAAGTTTATGAGTTGCAGGCTTTGTTGGCCACTGCCGGGCTTGTGCTATTGCATTTAGATATGTTATGAGATGTATTTAGGAGTTATTTGGTGGATCGTTTAGGTCAAGATTGGCTTGGGATGTAATAGAAGTCGTAGGAAGCGAAACGATGTCGAATTACGGGTTATTGTTGTATTGAAGTTTCTTGTCGATGCTTGGGGATGTTTGGGGTATTTGTACGGGTTTGAATCAATGTAATAGCATCCTAGGATGAGTCTCGAGGTGTTGGTTCATGGTCCTTAGGTTTGGATTGAAAGAGTGAATGAATAAGATAGCGAATTTTCGTGAGTTTTCATGTCCAGAGGCTACCCGGACCCCTTCCTGGATCCCGACACGGAGTGCATGTCCCTTTTTCCTTCAAAATGCGAATTTCCAGCACCTACATGGACTCCTACACGGGGTCCGTGTACCCCTTTTAAAAAAAATATATATTTTTTAAATATGAATATAAAGTATAGGATTTATGTTGTGGTTATGAATTTAAAATATAGGATTTGTTTTGGGGTTCTATGCCATGGTTTAGTACGATGATTAAACGAGGTCGAGTCCCGAGTGATTTAGAATGTCATAAGCTATTTATTTACTTCGGTGGTAAGCCCGAGTACCTACGTCTAAGATATGAATGATAAGTGTTTGAACTCATTTTAGTATGTCCAGCAGTGGCCCCAAGCGAAATCCAACGAATCCCTCAACGCCAAGTAAGTATGTTCGACGTGCAAAGAAAATACTTTGAAGTTTTTGTGGTATGCTAAATGTCTTGTGACCAAATTATATATGAGATTGGAAAGTGGTAAAGCATGACCATGGACCAATCCACCCCGTTAAGTCATGAACAAGTTTAGATCAGGATTGGAAAGCGGTAAAGCATGAGCAGGGACCAATCCACCTGTTAAAGCATGAACGAGGATCTCATATATGTGGCAGTGGATCTTCCCTGTCAGCCCAGTACTGTGGTTTAGTCTGATCAAGCGCATTTATGTATGGGTCACTGGCTTTGAAACATGCATCTACGCAAAATTATGTTATGTATGCTCAAGTATGTACGATGCAAGTATGTTTAAGAAAAGTTTAACGTTTATGGCACGTCTATGACATGTATGTATGTTCAAGCTTTTGTATGCAAGTTCAAGTTTCAAATATGTATGCTCTACTTTAAAGATGAATGTGGTTTTATTACGTATTACTTGTTATCTTCAGTTTATACATGTTGAGTCTTTAGACTCACTAGACTTGATCGATGCAGGTGAGGATGACTTTGAGGAGACGAGGAGTGGGGAACAATGAGCTGGCTTGGACTGAGCGGGAGGCTAAACCCAAGGACCGCCCATGTTTTTAAGATTTTTTTATGCACGTCTCAAATACTATGATTTCACGTTTTTAGTACAATGTTTAAACAAGTATTTTTCTTTAGCAACTTTGACCGTGTTCTCTCTTTTACAAATACTTTTGGATGGACAGTTCACTTATGATTATAATTTGAAATTTTATTGGTATTTAAGAAAAAAAATTTATTTTCCGCAAATTTTAAATAGTTTAAAAGTACGGTACATTACAAAATGTGCTACTAATGCTAGAATGATACGACTCTTTCTTAAATACAGGAGACCAAGTCTTCTTATAGTCAACTCCTTCCTGCTGAGTGAATCATTTAGCTACGGGTATTTCTTTATATATTTCAGTGTTGCCTAATGAGTCTTTCTTTGTTTTAAAAATCCATTTGCATCCAATGGCTTTTACACAATCAGGCAACTGGACAAGATCTTATACTCTAGTAAATGTCATAGAATTCATTTCTTTTTTCAAAGTATTAAACCATAATTTTGACTCATTACAACTCATGGCTTGTAAAAAAGTTCCAGGATCATTTTCTGCTCCAATTTAAAAATCCGATTCTTGTAAATACACAATATAATCACTAGATATAGCTGATCTTTTTCTTCTAGTAGATCTCCTTAGGTTTTTTGGCTGATAAAAAATTTCTTGTTGTTATTCGTTAACAACTTGATCTACTGGAATTTCATCAGCGATTTGTGGAACTTCAATAACCGATTGCCTAACACCCGTTTGTTCTTGAGGGGTGTGAATAACAACCAATCTATCATTTGAATAAGAGGGTTGTGAATTAATGTGATCTTTCTCAAGAACTATATCATTTGAATGATCACTCCCATTAATCAAGTCATTTTCAAGAAATTTTGCATTTCTTGATTCCAAAATTCTAGTTTTGTGAGATGGACAATAGAATTTGTACCCTTTGGATTTTTAGACACGCCTGATGAAATATCCACTTATAGTTCTTGGGTCTAGTTTATTTTCATGTGGGTTGTAAACTCTTATTTCTGAATGACAACCCCAAAGGCGTATATGTTACAAACTCGGTTTCCAACCTTTATATATTTCAAATGGTGTCTTTCAGGCAGCCTTAGTTGGAACCCGATTTAATATAGACACAACTGTCTTAAGAGATTCAATCCACAAGGATTTAGGAAGTTTGGAGCTACTAAACATGCTCCTCACCATGTCCAATAATATTCGGTTTCTACTCTCAACTACGCCATTTTGGTACGGAAAAACAGCATAGTATATTGGGCAACAATCCCATGTCTTTGAGAAACTTCGCAAATGGACCAAGTGTCTGTCCATTCTCATTGTATCTAGCGTAATATTCTCCACCTCTATCGATTCTCAAAATATTAATTTGTTCTTCACATTGCTTCTCCACTTCAGCCTTAAAAACCTTAAATGCTTCAAGTCCTTCGTTTTTGTTACGAAGCATGTAGATATACATGAATCGTGAGTAATCATCAATGAAAGAGATGAAGTATTTCGGATTTTCCATGTCCATATCTGGACAACAAATATATGAATGTATGATTATAATATTTTTGTACTCCTCTCGACACCCTTTTCAGACTTATTGGTCTGCTTTCCCTTTATGTAGTCCACACAAGTCGCAAAATCACTAAAATCTAAAGTACTAAGTACTCAATCATTCACTATATTTTAATCCTCTCTATGGAGATGTGTCTCAATCTCTTGTGCCACAATATAGAAGAATCTTCATTTATAACACATTTTTAATACCTCTTTGAACATGCATAGAGGTGTTATTATTTTGTAAAGAAATAAAGAAAAGGCCATCAATCATTGTACTATTTTCAACAATATTTGATTTATAAAATAAATCTATTGATTTTTCAAAAAAAAAAAAAACGAAAGGAATAACCAAGGGGTACAATATTTGAAACTAAAATTAAATTCCTAGAAAAACTAGGAACATAAAATGTCTTTTCTAATTTTAGAATAAAATCACTATACAATATAAGGCAACAAGTCCCAATAGCCTCCACATGCGAAGACATCTTGTTTCCTGAATAGATGTTTCGCTCAATTCCTTGAGGTTTCCTTAGGTTTTGCATACCCTGCAAGGTATTTGTAACATGGATTGTAGACCCAGAATCAATCCACCATGTGTTGTTAGGATCGGCTGGGTGTGATAAAATATTTAGAAGGAGGGTTGAATAAATACTTGACAATTTTCACAAATTTTCGATGGATGAATCAGTTTAGTGATAAACTGAATTCAGGAATCTTGTTGTCAATTTCAATCGGTTAAATTAATAAAAGTGCGGAAATAACTGAAAGACAGATAGAATAAAAACTGATAATAAGCAACATAAGATTTGTGGATTTTCGGAGATTTCAAACACTGTTACGTCACCCCTTCTGTCATGAAGATAGGAAATTCACTAAAAAGCTTTAATCTATACAATGATTTGTACAAACTGATTTCAGTTTGGACCTAACAATGCTAAAACTAAAACTTTTAGCATCACTACAATTTGCATTAGTACTTAACTAATGTAATTTCTAAGCACAACAGATCTTTACAAAGAATGAATAAAACAATAATGAATATTTGTTCTTGAAGATCAAATTATAGCCTGAAAGCTATGGATATGTATAATAAGTGTGACCTTTTGTAAAACTAAGATTTGAATGAATATGCATAGAGGTCTAACTGAAAGGTTGATAATCAGATGGCTCAATTAACTTCGTATGTGTTGTGTTATTCTTTCGTGTCTTTCTCAAATGATCTTCTTGGCTATTTATAAGCTTTGATTTCAAAGGTAACAATGAATGTGTTGAATCTTTATATCTGTTGTATATCCTGAAAGGGGATCGGTTATGGTGCCAAGATACACAATGGAAGTTTCAAAAATTTTATGATAAAACCGAGCACCCCAACTTATTGTGTGTAGCAAATACCATAAACACAAAAATGTCATACATAGTGTGTTAAGAATTTTTTTTACCTATCAATCTCAAAGATTGATGATAGCTCCAACTAAGATGATAAACAACTTAGTTCTTCAATGGTAGACAAGTCTACAAGCTTCCCTTGAGTACTTCTTACTCAAAAATCAAGCCCACCACCAACAAGCTAGAACCACTTTACACATGCACTAGAAAATGTAAGACATTTTTCTTTGAGAAGTTTGCTTTCAAATCATCAAATGAATAAACAAATATTTTAAGAAAACTTGGGGAAAAATTCGGCCATCAAGCTTGGAGGAGAGAGGGAGAGTTTTTCGAAAATAGCCAAGAAGATCATTTGAGACATGCCTTGTTTTTTGAAAAAGTTGTTTCCCAATCTTTCACCTCCCCATGCATATTATTTGGGCTTGTAACATTTAAAAGCACATGGACTTTTATTGAAATTTCTCAAACATATTTGAGATCAATAAAATATTTATTTGAATTTACTCAAGCCCACTAATTGAATAATTATTTCCATTTGGGCTCTTCAAGACCTAATATTATTTAATTAATTCGACACTTGAATTAATTTAATTATTTGGACTCTACTAGGTTCACTAGTGTTAATTAATTCAACACTTGAATTAATTTAATTTAGTCCATAACAATGTTTATGAAAATCACAATTTTCAAATACATTATTTATTTGGCCATCTTTTAATTAGGAACACTTCAATAAATTAAAAGTTATATTACCCATAATTCTCTTATAGAAGTTATACTTGTATTTTTCTTTGCGCTTATAAACTCCTTTTTAAGCCATTCAACACATTGAACTATTTTTCTTC